>NW_026586550.1:4254595-4345481 GCF_907164565.1 Psammomys obesus
CAGGATGAGCCACAACAGTCAGGATGAGCCACAACAGTCAGGATGAGGAAAGCACATTTGTGTTCTGGGAGACAAGGATGACAAGTTGACTGGAATAACAAGGAAAGGATCTCAGAAGCCCAGAGAATGGACAGTGGTGACCAGATGTCCACATTGCCCCTTGCTGAGTTGTTTGTAACACGTACATCTCACGGGAAGCCAGGGACAGCATAGCCCCGTAGCTCTCTGAGGCTCCCAGACTTGAGCTGGCTGTTTCAGCCCTGGAGTCTCCTCCACTAGCCCTTACCACCCTTGGTCTTGTTCTAACGATCCCCTAGAAGGACCTCCAGTGTCCAAGCACAATCTAGTTTCCATGGCAACCATGCCACAGATGGTCTCCTTAGTGCCTTCTGTCTAGCCGAGACCTGTGAAAGCCATGGACAAGGTCCAAATACCTCTTCTAAGTATGGTTGTGACATTTCTCAGACTGGAGTCTCCTGAGCATAGGACACAGATGAAAAGGGCTCAGGTGATTTAACTCTGTGTGGCCTTTCAACAGATGCTATGCTCTGTACCCAAGATGGCTGAGAAGCTGGTGGGGAGGGTAGTTAGCCCTGTGCTTGGCTATGTCCTCCTTGGACTAGAGTGAGCAATGATCTGTTTGCTAGTCACCACAGTGTCACTGACAAACACCCTGCTGTCTAAAGCAGGGCTTTGTAGGTAAACAACTTCTAAGCTTAGTAGCTAGGATTCTGTCACCTGTACTCACGTGTATCTACTTTCCCATCTTTAAACTTCCGATTTCTTCTCTTTCTCAGTGACTCTGTCTTGCATCCACTCATATGCTCACATGCACTCATCTGACTCATAGACTTCCAAGTGTGCGTGCAGGATTCTTTCCAAAGATACATTTCTGGTATCTAGCCTCCTAGACTCATCCTTTCCAACTAGTAATTCTGCATTCAGGTGTAAATAACCCTGTCATTGTCCCCAAACAACCCAGGTACTCATAGGAAGCTCAAATCCACACTGTGCACAGCCACCTTCTATTTAGATTTCTTTAACCTAAGCAAAAATGCTGGCAGTCCAGAATGTATGTCCAAACATCCTCATGGCATGAGTGTGACTTGGGACACTGCTGAGTTCCAGGAAGATGACACCTTTATTTCTGTGACAATGTGAAGGGAAACGAATTTTAAAAGGCCATGAATACCCCCAGAGTATCACTGCCCAACTTCTTGGGTGAGACACAAAGGGCTGTGTGACCTTCCTGAATCACCAAGCTCTGAGGCCAAGGCCTGGCATGGCTCTGACAGACTGTTGCCCCTTCAGGCCTTAGTTAAGGACAGTCAACGGCCTTTCTCATCCCAGCAGTCAGGCTGGTTCTCTCTGGTCTTCCAGCAGAGGGTGGCCAACTATTTCTGTGAAGGGCCAGGCAGCAAATATTGCAGGCTCCATGAGCCATATGGTCCCTGTCACAATTACTCAACTCTGTGCAGTCATGAGAAAACAAATGTAGACAATACAACCAGTGAGAAGAACTGGGTGCCAATAAAATTTTATTTATAAAAATTTAAGCGACCAGCCAGATATGGTCCTTGGGTTCCTGGTTTAAGTTTAACCTTCTAGACGAGGCTTGCCCCTGCCTCAGCCAGTGCAGAGCACTTCTTCATTCAGTCTCCACTAACTTCTCCAGTCCTGGGCCCTCTCTTGGGTAGAACTGCTTGTGGGGAGCACAGAGCAGGGGCAGGTGGGAAGTAAGATGCTGTTACAGGATGACTGCATGGACTGAGTCTGTTCCTTCCCACCTTAAGTCTTCACTGTGTTCTCCATGCACCCCAGAACAGCAGCTCCCTAAGAGGCTCTCAGAGAGGACAGCCTCTGTGGAGCCTGCTCATCCTGATTGGCCTCCAGGCTCGGAAAAGGGGCCACAGTCAGGTGTGTGCAGCTCTATCTCTGATGTTACAATCCTACACCCTCGAGATCCTGTCATCTCTCAGACCCCAGCAAAGTTCCCCTAAAGAAAGAAAGGTCCATGTCTTGCCACAGGTGAACTACTGAAGTGAGGGATTCCTTGTCTGGGTTCTTCCTATGGCGACATCACATGCCCTCCTCCATCTTCTGTGTCATTCGGCTTAGTAAATTTGTGTTGGGTACCACGGAAGCCAGGAGGAATAAGGACCAGGCTCTACCTGGCTGAGTCTGTTATATGAGAGAAACAAAGGCAAGCAGGCAACAGGGCCAGGGAGGACAGGGCTGGAGAGACACCTATCTCCCAAGTCACCAGGGTTATCGAATCAGGTCACCAAGCCATTTTGAGAGCCGAGAAAGATACACTGAGGCCTAGAGGCAGGGAGAAGGTTGGGGGGAATGGTCCTCCTACCTGACAATGCTCCATTCTGGCTCAATACGCACGATGGTGGGGTCCTCCACATACTGAAAGACCAGGTCCTGGCGGATCCTGGCCCTGTCCACCTGCACGGTCACCTTCATGTCCAACACTTCATCTGAGGATGTAGTGTTACAGATAATGTAGGATGGAGAGCGCCTGAAAGGGAGGGTAGAGTACAGGCTCCTAGGTACCAAGGCTAGCAGTGGTCCTGGGCCAACCTTTCTCTTGGTGCACCAGGGGTGGGCACTGCCACAGATAGCTCACAAACCAGGAACAAGGACCTTTTGAAAGGATCCTCTGAGCCTGCCGTTCAAAGAGGCCTGCTCTTTGGGCTGCCCTTATCCGTAGCCCTGCCCCAGTTTTTACAAGGATCTAGCTAAATAAGTCCATTGAGGCTCCTTCCTCCAATTCTCGTTACTGGCCCGCAATAAGAATCCTGTGAAGTGAGTTTGGCAGGAAATGGTCCCTTGCTACCTCCTTCTTGTGACTGTGAGTCCTGCGTCCTGGCATACAGCTCCTTAATCTGCAGCACTGGGATCGAGACTGCCTCTGCCCTCTTATGAGTCTCAGCCCTTCTGTAGATGCTTTGACTACATACATTCATCCTTCCCATTCTCAAAAGAATCCAAATAATGGCTTCTTGGATAGCAGTAATTCAAGGCCCAAGATGGTCTGATTTTGAATCTGCCATACTTCTTATAGGAACACCTTTCTCTGGGGACTTTGGCTCAGATTGGTTATGTCTCTCACAGCATTCCTTAGATGGGCTTCTGTGGCCCCTACTTCAGACTTCTGCTTAGGCAAAATGTATTCCTTGGTCTGCATAGCCCAGCTGGGCAAAAAGCCTCTTGCCTTTGTTGGTTCAGCCTTAGCTCTCTGGGATCACCTGCTCAGAGCAGATGGGGTAGTCCTATGTAGCCTCTAGCAGGACCAGCTCTGGTCCTGAAGGGGCATCAGCTCCCAGTCCCAAGCTGGATGCTCAGTGGTTCCCCCACTCTCTGAAAAGGGTACATACTGAACTGTGGATGGACAGCAGCAGGACACTGCCTCCACCTCCTAATGAAGGCAGGAATCCCATCTATTTATTGTCCTCCACCAAAGGGAGGAAGAGTGCCAGCTTACAGAGGGGCCCACAAAAGTCAGCTTGGGGAAGGGGCAGTTCCTATTTACCCTGAATTTCCCTCCCAGGTTCTTTAACTGTCTGGTCCCTTCCCCTGGGCCCAAGAATTACCTGTGGAAGAGGCAGGGCTGGCTCCCAAACATCACCACCACATTGCTGCCTGCATTCAAGTTAGTGCCTGTGATGGTAACCTGTGTACCTCCAGACATGGGTCCACGGCTAGGCTTCAGATCTGCGAGAGTCAGGGTCTGCAGAGAGAAGAGGACTGAGGCATGCTGGGATAGCTGGAAGAGTCTGGGACAGACTTTAGACAGTGCCCCATGACCTACTGAGAAGCTGCCATCTAGAATTCACTCCTGTGGCCTCTGCAAGCCTCTCTGTATTCTCTGTGTTGAGAGCTTACATCTCTACATGAGTAACAGTAGCTATGATAGCTGCTGTGTACTGATTTGTTGTTGTTGTTTTTAGTGGTAGGTTTTTATCTATAGTGATGTAGATATTGGTATATCTATAAACTACCCAGTCAATGATTTAAAAAAAAATGGCTATCATTATCTATTTCACAGATGAGGTTCAGAGAGGTTCACCAAGTTCTCTAAGGTCATATAGCTGAGACTCAACCCCAGAGCTCTAATCTCCAGCCATTTCTCCAATAAACAGCCTCCTGGTGCTTGAGAAGGGGACCTGCCATGCCCCAAGGTCTCTCCAGAGAACCCTCCTGTGGCCAAAGCATGGAATGTAGGAGGACTGTGCCCAAGAAAGCTTTCAAGGCCTGTCAAGCCCCTCTCCCTGACTGGGGTGGGGGCTGGGAGCAAAGCCCTAGACAACAAGGGATTTGGAGATGCAGTTTGTTCTTTCATTAGCATTTTAATGGAAAAACTTTCCCTGGTCCCAGGTGAGAAGCCTGTATCTGCATTTAAATGAAGACCTCCCTTTCCCTTCCCCTGCCACAGTCCCCTGAAAGAACTCTGTACTGAAACTGAAACAAATGGGTTCATAGGGTTATGGTTATTCTCCTGCAGAAGGCCTCCTTTGGAAGCCAGCAAACTCACCCAACTGCCAGCCACCCAGATCCCAGACCGGTAGCATAAACCTTCGAGACACTAGCTGACCTCAGCTAGGTTTGAAATCCAAGGATAAGGCCCTTTAGTATCATGCTGTATGACTCTGGGCAAGATACTCAACTTCTCTGGTCACACAATTAGGAACTGGCTCCTAACAAAGTTATCTCCGGGACCTGTAGTTTTCTTGTTCAGTAAACTATAGTAATCTGCTGTTTCCAAAGGGTGGCTTTGTCCCACAGACTCCCCAGAGAGGGTGCATGGAGTCTGTCTGCTGGTGTTCTGTGCCCCTGGGCTTTGGGGAAGGTCTAGCATCAAACCTTGGGAAGGGTTGGCGATTGCTAATGGCCTCATTGCAGTGGTGTTGATGCACTGGCTTGAAAGGGTCTGCTCTGGGTGGGAGAGGGTGTTATGGAAACATGTTTTAGACTTGTGAGAAACTATTAATTATTCAAGTCATGCCTCATAAATATTTCACGGTGGGTTTGCACGGGAAATCAAAGTCTGAATTATTTGCCAGCTTTTCACTTGGCTCCATGAACGAACAGACTAGAAGGGAAAGGGAGAAGGAGCATTCCCAGCATGGAGACCTCCTGGGACAGAGCTGGTGATGGGCCAGGAGTGCAGCTTCTGGTCCTTTTGTAGCTTTGACATTCAGCTGACTAACTCACAAATCAGAGCGTGGTAGAGAGACACTGAGGGAAACTGAAGTTTGTCTCTGAAGCAGGATGGTGGGGCAGAGAGTAAAACCTGGAAGAGCCCTATATAAAAGACTGCAAAATTAGTAGGGAAGAAAAGCCATCAGCAAAGAGGAAGGCTGGAAATACCACCAAACCTGGGCTGTGGGGCCACCAGTAACAAGCATGAAGGCACCAGTGTCTGTAGGTGATCTGTAGGGCATTATAATACCAACACCCTGCCCCTCATCTGTGGAGATTTGAGCCCCTGAGATACATAACACAGGGTGGAGAATTAAAGGTAACAGAGCAGATGTGAGAAAGCCCAAATGACCCCCAAAGCCTGAGAAATGAGACATGAAAGCCATACAGTGGGCTCTGAGCTAAGCTTATAAACTTTCTTCCGGCCCCAGACTACTTCTGCCCTTGGAAGCATATCGTTTTCTAACAAACTGTCCATGCTTCTGTAGCTATCACATCTCTCCGATTCTTGGTACCAGAACAGAAGAACTTGAAAATTTCTGTGCATGATTGTTGAACTTCTCATCCCCTAGCCTTGGCACCAGGAAAGGTCTCTTGGTACACCACAGAGCTCTAGAAGTCCCCAGAGAAACCTTCTGGGGAAAGCTACCCCAGGACCCTCCGGAGTGGGTTTTCAGGGTGGGGCTGAAGAAGTGCTGTCTCCCACAAGCCACCTAGCTTAGGGGAAGGCAATGAGGGCTCCATTTCTGCTCAGAAGCATGACTAGAAGGTGAGTCTGTCTTTTCCTTTGACCACATGAGACTCACAAGGATCCCTGCTTTTCATCCCTCTGGGAAACACCTAGCCTCTCTACCCTAAGTAAAAATAGGGTACACAAAGGGGCTGGGGTCCATCATTCTTCCTTCCTGAATACTTATCTTAGAAGATGTGTGGCACTAAGCCATATCCTTAGAAAGACCCTTCAGCTAGGAAAGTGACATAGGTCACCGAAAAAGGAAGGGACCCAATGGATCAAGGTGCTTGCCTTGTAGCAGTTACATTCATTGTTCCTCATGGCCTCTCTGCTCCTACTGTCCTCCCTCTCATGCCTCTTTTACTTCTCTTAAGAACACCCTCCTCATTCCTATCCTTTGGGGTGAGTCCATGGGTCAGATTTATGCTAGGAAAAGCACCTGCCAGGAAAAAGCCACATGGAAATCAGCGTGCAACTTGGATACACGCTGCCTTTCCATTGCTTCATCCATGAAACTTTCTCTTTCTAAATACCCTGGATTCAAGCATAGCTTGCTCTATGGTGGGCACAATCTGGCAGGCATGCCTGGGTTTCCGGAGTGAAAAAAACCGGGCAAGCTGATAAAATGTTCTCAGAAGAAGGGAGGGAAGAAGAACCAGGCGGGAGGAAGGGAAAAGGGGGGTAAAGAAAGGGGACTTTCTAATGTCAGCCACGTGGGCTCTTTAGAAGATCTACAATGGGAAGTGGAAGGACCAAGGACAGGAGATTTTTACCCCTTTCCCCACAGCTGTGAGTCAGGCAGCTGAGCAGGTCTGGACGGTTCAAGAGAGAACTTGAGTAACTTTTGGTGGTCAGGTTGAGGCCTGGGTGAGATTATGGGAAGGGCACTGGTGAGTGAAGGGATGGGAAGTGGGGGCTGGGGTGTGAATAGGGGAAATGGAAGGGGCCTGCAGGTGGGAGTAGGTACAAGACAGATGATGAGAGGATAGGAGGAGGGCAGGAAAAGATGACACATTGCTTATGATATGATGAGTGTAAGTGGACATGGTGGTTCGGAGCCAGGGTACAGCAGTGAGGGTGGTTACCACAGAAAATGGCATCACACCAGATGGGGACTATGGGGGATTTTCCTCATACTGTGAAATAGGTACACGTATTCTTTCCACTTTACAAATGAAGAATCTGAGGCACAGAAAAGTTAGTAAGCTTGTCTGAATTTCCCAATTAGAACATGGCTGAGTCTAGGCATAATTCCCAGGAGTCATCCTGCTGCTTGGTACACAGGAGACACTGGGCCCCAAGGGCCAAGGCTTTCCTGGACCCATACAAGGAGGCACAAAAGTGGAATCTAGGTCTTTGAAACATCGAGGCTATACTCCTACTCTGTTCACATGGACTTCTATAAACATGGATGATGGGGGGAAGGTCTGCTCTGCAATGATGGCCACAAAGCTTGCTGTGTGTCCACCTAGCCAAGCCTTTGACATCCAGGACTCACCATGAAGTAATACAGCTGAGAGGATCGAGCCATGAACTCAGGCCGACACACAGCCACACAGATCTCCACAAAGCCTGCGTGCTGGCTGGGTTTGGCCTCTCCCATCTCACACACGATCCTATGGGAGGAAAGGAGACAGCTCATGAGCCACAGGACTTTCAACGCAGGCCCACAGCAGAGCCAGAACTCAGATCTGACCAAAGGATCTCAAGTCTTTTCTAGGATTTGGGCTGCCTCCATGATGTGTGTCTGCTGTCCCAGCTTTCAGGTCAGGAGAGGAGACACTTCCATGTATGTATATGGAGGAGGGTTTGGTATAGTTACTTTTGCAGATGTGTGTATGTATGTGTTCTCTACCTTACAGATGAAGAAACTGAGGAGCAGAAAAGGGAGGTTAGGCAACCTGCTTAAATATATGTTTAATATAAACCCTTACAGCATGGGGTTAAATCTATGGATTTAGTCAACCATAGATCAAAAATATTGCAAAACAGATTTTACCTGTATTGAATATATGTAGGCTCCTTTAAAAAAAGACACTTATTTTTATTTTATATTCCTGAGGATATGTCTGAATGTGTATATGCACATATATGACTGGCTCCCATGGAGGTGAGAAAAGGTGAGATCTCCTGGGACTGAAGTTGCAGGTGGCTATAAGCTATTGTGTAGGTGCTGGGAACCAAGTTGGGTCCTCTATAAGAGCAGTAGGTAGCCTAGCTACTGAGCAATCTTTCCAGTGCCCAGACTTATTTTTCTCATGAGTCCCTAAATAAAACAACAGAACAACTATTCGCCTAACACTTTTTGATGAATTAGGTATCAGTAATGGAGAGAGAACTGAAAATATGCAAGAGGGTACTCAGAGGTTGTCTGCAAAGACTGCTTTTTTATAGAAGCCACCTAAGCATCATGGATTTGAGTATCTGTAGAAGGTCTTAGAACCAGTCACCCATGGGCACTGAGAAGGTACCATTTACATACAAGCACACACACACACATCTACATGTGCACATATTATATGCATGTACACATACATGAATGTGGTACATGAATGCACACATGATTATATACATATTTATATATTTGTATAAATAAGCATTTTTAAAGCATAGCATATGCACTATTCTAAATACCAGGTTGAACTCAATAACATTCTAAGGTGCTTCCATCTAGCCTTGACATACATAGCTCTACTGTATTCTTCCTAACAGCTTTGAAATATTATGTACATGTTTAAAACTACCATTTATGTAACAATTGTTATATTATGGACATGAAAAGATTCTGAACTTTCTCCTTCTTAAAAAAAACAGCCAAATGAGCCAATATCCACATACCTAAGTATCATGTGTTTAATAGCACAGACTTCTCGGGAGGGAATGCACTGCATTAAATGGTTTGTTCCCTTAACGTTGACAGGATCCAGCTATGCCCCCAAAGCTATATTAATTTGCAAGTGTATCAGTGGTCCACTGTTTTAGCTAAGACTAGACAGTCACAATCCTTTGAAAGTTTTTCCAATATCCTACAGAAAAGATATCATTGTAAGTCCAGTGATTATCATGCTCATGTGACTGTTTTTACATTGCCTTCCTTTGACTTTTCTACCAAAGCCCTCTCTATTATGTTGACCAATTGTTCTTTTGTGACACCTTCTTAACTAGGCATAGTAACTTTTAATTGTTGTAAATGCTGCATTAATTTTCTTCTTGATTGTCAATTTGTTATCTATCTTTTAACTTGGTTTCAGTATCGTCTGCTATACCAGCATTCAAAAACATGTATGTGGCTAAACAGGTTCATCTTTTACCTTTTTGTTTCTAGTTTTGAGTCCTGTGGGGTTGTTGGTTTGGGCGGTTGGTTGGTTTTAGTGCTGTTTTTTTGGGGGGGGGATTTTTGTTTTGTTTTGTTTTGTTTTGTTTTTTTGAGGTGCAAGGGATCAAACCCCAGGGCTTGCACAAGTCACACAAGCATGCTGTCGCTGTCACTGAGCCACACCCTCAACTGTGTGGTTTCTAAGTCTTCTGTTCCTTAAAAAGAACGGCTGAGGAAAGGTTTTACAGTGTGTGTGTGTGTGTGTGTGTGTGTGTGTGTGTGTGTGTGTGTTTCTATATAGATAGCATAATAAACAAATGTTTGCTGTGAGGAAAAGAAAGAAGGACTTTAGCTTTTCTTCCTCAAAATGATTAGAAGCTGTATTCTGCTCCATCACCTGTGTGTGCACATGATACCTTGACACATATGTGCCTGTCTGTGATTTACTAGGACAGCAGACGAACTGCAATGCCTTAGCTGACAAGATTCCAGCTTTACAATAGTATGAGAGTGATATATAAGTCTGCAGATGGTAATCTACAATCTTGTACTTTGAGTTTGGTCTAGAATTTTGTACTTTGAATTTCGATTTCGATCTTTTTTTTTTTTTTTTTTTTTTTTTTTTTTTTTTTTTTTTTTTTTTTTAGCTAGCCACACATTCTATGATACTCTCTGTGATGCTGGCCAGTGACAAAAAGACTCAGGTCCCTGTGGGCCAGGAACTACAGGAAAAAACAACATTGGTAGCTGGTTATGAACACATGACACATTTTCATCTCCTGCTGTTTTCAGTTTATGAAGGGTTTATCAAGACACAGCGCTAAGGGCTGAGAATGCAGCTCAGTGGTAGAACAGTTGCCTAACAGGCACAGGGTCCTGGTCCAAAAGAGACGTAAGGTTGTGGAACATCTGCACAAAACCTTTCGAACTGATGAATTACCTATTCTTATCATTGCTTCAGAATTTTTCTATTATAAATAAAGCTGAGAAAAGCATTCTTAAATATGAATGTTTGCACAGTCTGGTTGTTGAGGGAATGTTCTAGAAACATAGACAAAAGAATGTGGAACATATCAGCTAGACCAGCAGTGGTTCTCAACCTGTGGGTCGTGACCTCCTTGGGTTCCAATGACACTCTCCCAGGGGTTGCCTTAGGCCATCAGAAAACACAGACATTTATATTACAGTTCATAACAGTAGCAGAATTACAGTTACGAAGTAGCAACAAAAATAATTTTACGGTTGGCGGTAACAACTGAGGAACTGTATCAAAGGGTCACAGGAAGGCTGAGAACCGCTGAGCTAAACTAAAGACTGTGGGGAACAGAGTCTTTTCAATACTGGGGATTGGATCTCGGGGTCAAGGGTTCTAGCACTGAGGCAGATATCCAGATCCACTTTCCTTTTCCTTTTTCTTTCTTGATTTTGAGACAGTCTCACTGAGCTGCCTAGGATGGCCTTAAACTCACCTGAGGAGTTTAAACTAGCTGAGGAAAGACTTGAGCGTGAGACTTTCCTGCCTCAGCCTCCCAAGTAGCTAGAATTATAGACTTGGACTTAAAAGTGCCAGCTGAAACTTGTTTCTGGCTTTCTTCTTGGTACTTTTAGGAGAGGGAGGGATGGAGGGAGAGAGCACACTGTGTGACTGTGTGTACATGGCTTATGTGTGTGATGCATGCATGTGAGATGTGGATGGACAGGCCTGTGTACACATGGCCAGAGCAGGGCGGTCAGGGGGCTCCACTCCATTACTTTCCCCTTACTGACTTGAACTAGAAGCTGACTGTCACTGAACTAGAAGCTTACTCTTCCATCTGGGTGAGCTCCCAGGATTTGTCTGTCTCTCTCTCCCAGTGCTAGTGTTACAGGCATCTGAGGCCATATGGAGCTTCCTACTAAGACTTTAAATCCATGTGTACAAATGCCTTCCTGAAAGTTTATCCCAGTTTTTCTCCAACCACAAGCAAGCAATAAAATTGATTCTGGTGTTTCCTTTTATTTCTATTTTTTGTTTTGTTTTGTTTTTATTGGGATAGCATCCCGTATATTCCAGGCTTTCCTCTAACTCACTAAGCAGTTAGAGAAGACCTTGAACTACTGATCTTTTTGTCTTTGCCCATCTCATCCCATGATTGCACCTGCCTTATGTGGTGGGATTGGAGTTAGGGCTTCCTGCGAACCAGGTGGGCACTCTACCCAGCTGGCCTCTGGAGCATTAACCTTTAAAAAAGGGCTCTCTGTTTCTTTCGTTTGCATTTCATTTCTCATATAAGTTTTTGGTTCTTTGTGTATTATATATTCATGAATTATATATTCATGCTCTTTGCTCATTTTGTGATAACTGCCTTTCATTTGTAAAGCCTCTTCATCTATTAACAAGAAGGTACCTATTAATTGTGATGGATATAACCATATCCCCAGCTTTTCGGGCACTTTTATTTTCCTTACAGATTTCTGATGTATACGTTTTCAAATTTTATGTACTCAAAACCTCTAATCTTTTCTTTATGTTTTATTTTCCAGCTCCTGATTGAAACATCTTCCCCTTCACAAAATCAAATGAATTTGCATCTGCATCTTTTTTTCTAATCTTTCGGTTTCATTTTTGTACCCCTAACTCTCTAATCTGCCTGAAATTTATTTGGCTGTATAATGTGAAATAAAGATCTGATATTATTCTGTTCCTCGTCTTAACCAGCACCATTTACTGAAGGATCTTGTCTTACCTTGTTGATTTGAACTGTCAGCTTCCTCACATACTAAATTCTTACTTGTCAGGATTGTTGCCCTGAGCATTCTATCTCACTCCATGGATCTAACTGATATTGTAGCACTTTAATCATCTGGCTTTCTAATAACACTGTTGACGCCTGAGCCATGGTTGAGGGTGTGAAGCTTCCCCGGTTCATGCAGTATCAGCAGCAGTTGGCTTTGCTTTGCTTTCATAAAATTGCAGGGACCACAGATAGATGCTTGGATCACTAAGTGATAGTGGCTGAGGGGAATGATTGCAAGTCAGTGTGGAACCTTCAACATTCCACTTGCTACCAATGCTGTGGGGATTCCCTGATGGAAGTCAGGAGGAATGGCACATGTAGCACCTATGTGGTTCCAAATCATTCAGTCCAGCAAGCAGAAGGGCAGGGCACTTCCCACAGCCCCATCTAATGCTCACAGGACAGCTGAAGAGATTACAGTCTAGGTGAGAGAGGATGGAATACAGACTCCACTGTGCTGTTAAACATTTCATAATTGTGTTTATTGGGACGGAAAGTAGTGTTTACTTTTTTACCAGACAATGTATGGCTACTAGATCTCCTCCACTAGTAAGGGTTAGGGGTCAAGGTCATCTGTTGAACGACCTTTTGCAGAGGCTTGCAAGGAGAAAAATTCACCCAAGAACACATAGGCCTGAGATTAAGTATGGGATTTCATTTTCAGCCTCCACAGAGGATAGCCTGGAGCTTATTTACCTGTGGGGAAGCTCATGGGGAGTTAGAAACAATAGAGGGAATTGAATTCACACTTCACGGCAGACTTTAATTTTGCTCTTTCTCACCTCTCCATACCCCCAGTTATTTCCCATCCTTGTCTACACCTCTCCCTCCCCCTCACAGTACTTCATCTCAGTAGTAAGGAAGGCAAAGGGCTGAGGGTGATTCTATAGACATTCTAGAATGTTAGCTGCAATCTACTCTCCCACCACATGGCTCTGCGTTTGCAAAATCAGTCAGTTCTTAATCTGAAAATCCCAAACCTCAAACACTTGAGCCTTGATATGGCACCGTCAGTGGAAACTTTTATACCAGGAAACTTTATTTTATGGGAGTTACTGTTTAAAATCACCTTCGAGCTATGTGTGTAATGTGTACACGAGACACAAACAAATTTTGTGTTAGATTTGGGGTCCATCCCAGGATATCTTATTATGTGCATACAAACATTCTAAAGTCTGAAAAAAAAAATCCCCTATACAAAATACTTCTGGTCCCAAGAATTGTGGGTACAGGCATCTCAAAGCTGTGCTGTCATCTTTCCCTTCCCTGTCGGTTCCTCCATCTCTCTCTCACTTACTGTTCTGCAGGGATGTAGCCGTCCACTAAGGGGCTGCATTCCACACCAGCCACCTTGACATGTGAAGCGATGTCCCGGAATTCCAGGCCCAGGTTCTCCCCTCGGATGGTGACCTTGGTGCCCCCTTCCCGAGGGCCCGTCACTGGGATGATCTACAGGGAGAAAGAGTCATGATCCTTTAGGCCCCAAGAAGCATCACCACCTACTTGCTGAAGAGGCCAAAGTAGGTGTGGCTCTTTATTGCCTTTGAGCACAGTTACCTAAGCAGGTCCAGAAGGAGTGTGGCTACTTGGGTAAAGAAGCTGTGTTCCTCTGTGGCCCTAGGAGCCATATTCAAAGCTCTTCATCTATCTTCCCACATCATAGAAGAAGAGACTATGACTGAAGTGTTACTACATACTCAGAGAAAATCAGGAGAGACGTCTGGTGTGAAATACAACCGTCCTACCCACCCAAGAAGCACCTACCTCTAGGACCACCTCACCCAGCTTTAAGGTCAATTTTCTAGTCTCCATATGTTGTTTTTATCACTGAAATTCCGAGGTGCTTTCTCACACTTCTTTTGTGTCAATCACTATTTGGGTCAAGTTCCCCATCCTTCCACCCCCCCCTCTTCTCTTGAGAATTAGCCTCTAACTGTAAGATGTCTCCAGTTCTTCCTACCTGTCAGTGGCAGCAAACTGTTGCAGCCAAGTCAACCTGCTAACCTTTCTTCAGAACGTATGGCATTCCATTCACCGTCCTCATTGGCCTGACTGCTCAGGGAAGTGGTTTTAATTTAGACTTTACCCAGGTACACTGGTCAAAGTGACTGTCCTTCCTTCTAGAGATGCCACCAAGGGTATTAAAGCTCATACTTAGAATTTAGGGACTCGGCAACCAGGCCTTGGCCTGCTTTGAGGTAGGGGCTGTGGACAGTGAATATCATCCAGTTGTTTCCCAAAGTAAAGCCCTCTCCTGTTCCTAGTTCTCAGATCATCTACACCCGTGGTGAGGTCCTAGCAAGATTCTGAATGGCAGGAGTCTCTAGTTCTTCCCAGAATGTCCTACTATTCCATTCTGTAAGGATTACATATGGGACAATGTTTTGAATGGCTGGTAATATTGGAGGAACCAAAGACACTAGACTGAGCTGTCCCTGGTGGCAGCTTTTCTGGGCAGGGGGGGGGGTGCCTGTTCACTTACCAAAGACTAGCAAGTTCCTTCCTCTTACATATCCCATGTGGACACGTGCTTGTGAGCCTCCATGCGGTGTGAGTTTACACAGGCATGGTCCCATGAGAGTGAAGACAGCTTCATTGGAAAAATGGGCCCACTGCTGCTCAAGTGCAGTGGGCAGATGTGTGGGAAGCAGGGAGGGAATGCTCATGTCTGACCCCCCCATGTTTGTCCAGGTGGTAAGTCCTCAGTGCATCTCTAGCACCTGGTAGGGGTGCCTGCATGAAGTTACAGCCCTAGCTTGTCATCCTGTAAGAGGGGTTTTATCTTTGGACCAGTCCATGGTTCCTCAGAAGGCTGCTGCCAGGTTAGAGGCAGCCTCCACCATAGGGAGATTTGTCACTTCAGTCCTGTGATTTTCTTGGATTCAGGCCAAGAGGAAAGCAAAGCCAGCTGACAGGTTTCAATGCACTAAGTCACCATGTGCCACAGCCCCAGGGATGGCTTAGCTGTTAACAGCATGGGGGTAGTAGCTCACAGAGGATGCTCAGGATTTCTAATGCACTGGAAAGAAGAGATAGGGATGTGGGAAAGTGGGTTGAAGGGCATTTACCAGCCCCTACCCAGTCCTCCAGCCTGGAAATCACCACAGACAATAGAGTGAAGTGGGGGTTTGGATTAAGTCCCAGATTTGATATCATCATCATGTTGAAGATGAAGAGTCTCAGGTGAGGGATGCATTTTGAAGGCCATCTGAGGTGCCATAGAGGATTCATTCATAAAAGCCAACACTGTTTCTGCTCAGACCCATCCCAGTGGCACAGTTTGTGAGAGGAGTTTATGTCTTGTCACTGCAGTAAAGAAGAACATGAGTCCAGATCTGTGGAGATTTGGAAGGCAATGCTATTTTCTTTATACTCTGGTTATTGTAAAGCCAAAGCTTTACAATGAGACCTAATTGACTAGAATCAGAAAGAAAGAAAAGAAGACCTCCCCTATCAGTGGACTTGGGGAGGGGCATGCATGCAGAGGATGGAGGAGGGGAGGGATTAGGATGGGAGGAGGGAGGGAACTTTGTATCCCACAGGGGGATACAAAGTGAATAAAGTGTAATTAATAAAGAATAAAAAAAGAAAGATAACAGCGCTGGCTTTCACAGGTGTGAAGGGTTGAAATACGACCTCCCCCGTTTATAGGTGGAAGTCCTAACTACACCCCTTCCCTCTAATTCATAGGTAAAAGTCCTAACTATTCCCTCCCCTCCAATTCATAGATAAAATTCCTAACTCTGCCCCTCCCCTCCAATTTTCATAAATGAAAGTCTTAACTCTGTCCCTCTCCTCCAATAGGTAAAAGCATAACTATGCTCCCCTCCTCTGATTCATAGGTGGCAGTTTTAACTAATCTTATTACTTAGTTACTTTTCCTGTTGCTATGACCAAGTACCTGAGAGAAGCAACAAAGGAAAAGGATTTATTTTGGCTCATGTTGTGGGGATTAGATCTATGGTAGTGGGGAAAGCCTTGCAGAGGGCTTGGTCCCTGGTGGCAGGAGCATGTGGCAGCTGCTTGTTGCATGGCATTACCTATAAAGCAGGGAATACAGTTGGGCTCTAACTGTCAATGCTTACCCTCCAGGAACCCATGTCCCCCAGCTTGGTTCCACCTCCTAAAGTTCTACCATCTCCAAAAGCATAACTACCACCTGGAGACCAAGTGTCTCCCATGAGCCTGTGGGAGACATTTCGTATTCAAACCATAATATTCCAGCACCTCAGATTAGGTAGAGATAAGTCTTTACAGAGATCGTTAAACATAAAGGATGCTATTAGGAAAGGTCTTAACCCAGTGTGATCATGGTGTTTTTAAAAACAAAAAACAAAACAAACAAACAAAAGCAACTGGGACATGCATGGGGAAACCATAAAGGGGGCAGTAGACATCTAACCACTTCCTTCACACCCTTCAGAAGCAACCAGTCCTGCCAACACCTTGGTCTTGGACTTTTGCCTCCAGGACAGTTGATTGTTTAAGCTACATGATTTGTGACATTTAGTTACAAATCCCCAGGACCCCAATATAACAAGGCTTCTGTGCTGACCAACCAGGGATATAAAGGGAATATGCAGAAGCCAAAGCACAACACACATGCATAGTCTAGAACCATGGACATCATTGCTCAATATGGGAGGAGTACATTGCAAAACTGAGCAAAGCTGGGTGTGTCCTCCTGATTGGCAGATACAGATACAGCTGTTTACTTCCTTCTCTTTGTCCTCTTTCCCACCAAATCATAATCATCATCCTCCATGGCTGAGAGATATTGAGTACCTACTGTGTGTTCCTGAGGTGATGGGAAGATTAAATAAGATGTGATCCTTATTTAAAATATTTAAATAGAGACATATTTAAAAAGAGACATGCATTTCTCTTCCTATTTAAGAAGTGAGCAAGGATCTTCAGCTTGGCGGAAGAATACCTTAGGTGTATTTACTGTCAGAAGTATGGAATCGGGACAGGAGCAGCAGCTTCCTTGTTTAGATACCATTGGTAATGATTTTAACCAGAATGGTGATGAACAAGAAGGAGGTTGGGAGGCTGATGAACTTCCCAAGAGTGCTACAGAGGCCAAGGAAGTACCATGGCCTTCAAGCCAATCCTTGAAACTCACTCGTGGGACAGCAGAAGTTTAGACTCACTGCATAGGTGAGGCATGCTGAAAGAACTCTACATGACCCTGCTCTGTCCCCACTACCTATGTACTTTGCTCTGCCCAGTTCTTCCCTATTCTCCACATTTAGACTTCTGAACTGAATCCAGATATATTTCTAATTCTATGTCTAGATCTTATTGAGGCAAGTCTGAAGTCTCCTGCTACTCTCCAGAACTGGCTTTGCTCCCTGGACACAATGCAACCATAACTATTGACCAACTTCTAGTAAGGCGAAGTTGGTGAAGTTTCACAGCCTTGACACTGAGATGTCTGGGCACAGAGGGAGGGAAGAATAAGGTTCTAATAGGATAGTGGAGCCCCTTTCTGTCCCCAACCCTCCTGGGCCAGGGAAAGTTCTCGGAACCAAATCTAAGCTTCTAGAAGAAGCTGTGAAGGAAAATGAGGCTATGCCCCACCATTCAACTCTACCTGATAATCAACACCATAGGCAGGAATTGTCTCGAGAGCCCAGGTCTCTGGCAAGATATAGAGTAGTTCAGCAGCCTAGAGTGTCTCCAGGTGGGGTGGTGGCTTACCTCTGTGATCCGAGGGTTGGTGCACTTGCTGTTGGCTCCCGACAGTTCCAGCCACCGGCTCTCATGAGCAGGGCAGTGCTGGCGCAGGGTGCACTGGCTTGGGCTCTGACACCAGCCACACTCAAAATCGGGGTCAGCCTTGAGGCACAGGCCACAGCTCTCACGCATGGCCCCACACTTGTAGAGGTAAACTGGAAGACAAGGACAAGGGGCACTTTGGGGTAAAAAGTGTCTGAAAGTGCCACAGGGAAACTGTCTCTTCATTTGGTCTCAGCCATCCTGCACAGCAAACTTCAGCTACTCTGCCATGACAGTGCAGAAGTGCAGAGCCCAGGGTCAAAAAATGACAGGGGGTGGAGAAGAGCTAGGTCTGCGAAGAAAATGCTCAAGGCCCAAGGGAGATTGACAGCTGCTGGGAGTTAGGGATAAGATGACAGAGATGACATCTTCCCCAAAATGCAGTGCTGCTCTGCTCTCTCCTTCCTTCCCTTGCCCCATTCCCACCCCTCCCTGCCTTCTCTATCAGCCCTCTTCACACCTTTATTCTGGGCTGGGTTGTCAATGTTGAAGTGTCCATTCCACACGACTGTCAACTCCACCGGCAGGTTGTTGATCTCCATTCCTTCATAGGAATACTGCAGCCAGAATGAGGGGGCAAGGAAAGAGGGGAAAAAACAGTTACGGAGATCTCTATGGAGACCTGAGCACTTAGCCTGGGGCCTTCAAGAGCACACAGGGTTAAGGACTAGCCAAGATTGTGTCTATGTATATATTCATAAATATACATACACTTGTATGGTGAGCTGGAGGGCTAGAGGAGCCAGGTGATAATTTAGAGAGTAGGGCTGGGCCTCTATAGAATACCTCTATGGCAGTGTAGCTGTGCAACAAGCTGCCTGTGCAACAGTATAGCTGCATAGCAACACATCAGAGCAACAGTACATGTGTGGGGACCAGTTCGAGAAATATACTACGGCAGTCAATGTAGAGACATGTGCCAAAAATAAGTAATTGTGCATGCTTTGGACCCAATGGGACATGGTTATCAACTCCTGTGTTCAGGGGGATCCCACCAAGGCCAGGGAACATAAGACAAGACAGAAAGAATGTGAAAGCCTCAGGAGGAGGAGGAGTGCTGCCTGCCGGTCGAGAAATGGCCACCACACTCATGGACTCATAGCATCTGTGGTTACCTGCACAAGGTCAGGTCAGTCCAGCTGTAGCATGGATGTGAGGAACTCACATGGCCTCCTCAACCGAGGAGTGATTGGCAGTTAAAGGCTGGTGGCAGGGCAGGTTTTGGTTTTGGTTTTGGTTTGGCTGCTGCTAAGTTGCCCACAGTCCAGCAGGTAGTCCTATACTCATGAGTCTATGGAAAGCACTAAAAGAGCTTAGTAGGTTATTGAGAAGAGGAGGAGGAGGAAATAAATTTGAGAAAAGTCTGTGTGTGTGTGTTTGTATGCCAGGGAGAGTTGCAGGGGAAAACTGGTGGTGGTGACCATATTTCATTGTATACATGTATGGAATTCTCAGAAGGGGGAAAAAGAAACAGACTGGATAAACTGCTCATAGCAGCCAAGGATCTTAAGAAGCACGTCATAGGCAGGAGTTGATCCCAGGATAGAGCCCTGTTCTGTCCTGCCTGCCCAGGAAACACTGGTCAACAGGCTCTGCCAGGCTGCACCTCTACAGGGAACTAACTCTCAATTCCAGAAAATGTTCAGTGTAGGTCATCTGTTTTCCAAAGGCCTGGAAGAGGGAGTGGGTAGCAATAAATACAAATGAAGGGGTGATGCTCAAAAGGGGATAAATGGTTGAGGATAAGAGACAGGTGGATCCCATGGAAGCTTTAGGGAAGCATGGGAAACCCTGTGCTTGCACCCTGCCCCTGCTGCCACCAGGACAAGCCTAGGTGTCGGAGTAAGATCTGAAATGCACTCACATCCTCAGCTCCCCACCATGCATTACCCTCTCACCCTGGAATGACAGTTGATACCCCTGCATCGGACCTATCATTTAGATCCTCTGCATGCTCTACTCAGGACTTACTGTTCTGAACAAAGACTGGTCCTGAGTAAGAGATGGTGATGAACAGTGGGAAGAGGATGCTGCCTTGGGGACCCTGGGTGCAGTAAGAAGGTTCCATGTGTGTCTTCCTCTGCTTATGACTGCAGTTACTGGTCAGTTAGGAGAAGAGCAGTGAGCAGAGGGAACTCAGCTTGCCATGGGCAGCCACTACTAACTTATCATACCAGCAGACTTCCCTGCCACAGCGGGTAGGATGGGCTGAGGACTGACTCACCCAGTGGGTTTAGTTAGAAGTCAGATTTGTAAATTCAATGGGCTCTTTCTGGCCCAGAGCCAAGGTGTGGAGGGCCTGGACTGTTGTGGAGGTGTGGGTAGATATCAGGGGGGATGCTGGACACTGTCCCCTCTCCAAACTAGCTAGAACACTTCCAGTGAGCAGGAGGGAGAATTAGCCACAGATAGTGAACATGCTGGCCTGGCAAGAATCTCTGGGGCTGGAGTCCAAGCCACTATCGCTGGGCAGGAAGAGATTTGTTGGCTTGTTATAGAAACTTCTAAAGTGCAGAAAATTACCCCAAGTCCCCGAGTTACAGAATGAGCCACATTGTGAGAATGGTGGGGTGTTCTACACAATAGTGAGCATCATGTGTAGTCAGGCTTCTCCAGGCTCTATCCTAGCATTCAAAAGTTTTAATTTCCTTCTTCCTGGCAGCATAAACCCAGCCCAGCCAGAAACACTTGGCATTTTCCCCAGCAAAATAGATGGCTAGGGAGAGGATCCCAGCACACTGTTCACACTTAGCAGATCTGTGACTGACACCTGCTGAGAGAAGAAAGCCACGGCTCCTTGACCTGAAGAAATGACAGAGGAGGTTTTGGTTTAGTACAGCCATGCCTGCCAAATCTGAGAAATATTCTGAAGAGCCCCCAGTAGCATCTGACTTTGCTCTTTTTACTTTGTCCACACATACCAATGATGCAGGTATAATTCAGGTACAGTATTAAATTAGCAACGACTTAAAAAGCAGGACAATTATGTGCATCCCCCACTTACTTCTCTAACAAGCTGGTAACTTTGTATGATAACCAAGAGTCCAGCCGGTAGCCTAAGCCTATAATCCAGCCAGACATATGAGGATCTCTTTGAGTACCAGGCCATCCTGGTCTACACAGTAGGTTTTAGGCCAGCCAAGGCTACATAATGAGACCCTGTCTCAAAAAGCTAAAAAACAACAACAACATCATAATCAAGTTTTCTACTAAGTACCCAACAGGCAGGTAGCATATATTTGATGGATACACTGGAATAAGATACAAAGATACAAATGGTTCTGCTATGTAGGAAAACAAGGGGAAGGCTCCCATGAAAAACCTATTCCTGGAATTTTCTATTTAATAGTTTCTGATTGTGGCTGCCCATGAGTAACTATGAAAAGTAATATTGTAGGTAAGGGAAGACAACTTAATCAACTCCCCAGGGATGGAGCTGGGAGGCAATCAACTCAAAATAGCTTCAGGAAGTCCCTAAAACTGACTAGATTCATTGGGTCCCTCTCTCCCAGAGTAAGCACCAAAGCTGCAAAGAAGACTCTCAGAAGCCAAGCTGCAAAGACCCTGAGCCAAGCCAGCTTCGTGAAAAAGTGACATACCAACAGAGCTGCCTGGAACAGACTTAGACCAAACTCATGCATCTGGAAAAGACTTTCTAACCTGTTGAACTGACAATAGGTTGTGCAGTGGGCTCCAGGTTCCCAGCTTTTGGAGCTGTCACCCATGCTGGAGTGGGATTTGGTGATGCAGCTATCTTTAAGTCATTGCTGCTCCTATGACTAAGCTTTTACCTTTATCCCAATAAAACTTATTGGTTGACCAAGTTGGTAACCATACATTGGTCTGTCATGAGTTCCCTATTTGGGGTGAGGAGACATGCGTGTTGTATCTCCCTAGGAAAAGTTTTGACATAAAACTCTGGATCATCCCAAGTTATGTCACTTTAGCCACTGGAAAAAGATTAAGGACTCCTTATTAGAATGAGGAGAGAGGTTCAAATCCTAGTAGGGCCCTACCTTAGAAGTGGCTAATTACACTGTTGGGAGGTAGAGGACATTTTGAAAGAGTTTTTCTGTGGTTGACCAAAAATTAATCAATCTTCCAGAAGTAGGGAGTCAGGGGCTGCCCAGAGGAGGGAGTATGTAGAAGAGGGTAACCTACTTTTGTGAGACAAAGCAGTGGGACACTCACTGAATGTTCTCCCAGTCACTTCCTCCCCATCCCAGCCCCTTCTGCTTCCTTGCAGGCCTCTAGACCACAGTGGGGTGAGATGATTAAGGTATTAGACTCCCCAATGAAGGCCTCTAGGTAGAGCCACCCGGTCCACCCAAGCAACTGAACACCTAGCAGCGCTAGACATCCACAGACTTGGACTTTGGAAGGTTGCTGGGGTGACCAAGTCAAGCTTGAAGCCCGGGTTCTGTCCCTCAAGACTGCTCTGGCCATAACGTAATATGGGAAGAGCAGCTGTTGAGTGGAGTGGAGTTAGCCAGATGTCAGTGAAGTGTTCAGTCCCCTCTCAGTATGGTCCTGAAATGGCCCGGGAAAAAGGGCAAGAAATTCTTACTATACATGTATGTGACTGTCTGTGGTATGTATATGTATGTACATGTGTGTGTATGCATATATGCATATGTTTCTCTCTCATACTCACAAACACACACACAGAGAAAGAGAGAGAGAACATGAACATGAATATGAGCAAATGACTCCAGTTTTGGGTCCCTCATTTGGAAAGCTAGAATTAAGAAACAGCACACACCTTTGATGATTATCATGTGGCCTGAATATAATACATACAAAGCTCTGAGCACAGCGTCTGTCACCTGCTATAAGCCTCAACGAGTGTGTTTTGATCTGAGTGTATACACCTGGGGATGCTCTGTGAAACTGTTTGTGATGCCTGTGTTTGTTTATGGAGACTAATAATAGCAGCCACGAACTGAGTGTTTATGTGCCAGACACTTGGTACATATGGAACTGTATGTGTATGAGAATGCTTATGTGTTCTGGTGCCTGCACATGTCTGTGTGCATTTTCCTTCTGAAGAAATTTGGAAAACAAAAGGCTATGAGGATCAAATATGCTGGGCAATGTTTTTTCTTTCTCTCTCCTCTTTTTTGAGGTTGCAACTGGGAAATGCTGTAGACATCATTAACCCCAACTGCCCCCACCAGCCCGGAGCCTCTAGGGAAGTCGCTGTGTTCTGGAGATCTGCCCTCTCTAGGTGACCTGCATCTATACAGGGCATATAGGGCATAGTAGGCACTGTCTGTGTGTCCCTAAGCTGGGCAGCTTGGGCCACTGGCTCCCATCCCCCTGACCGCCCTCCTCTGTTCCACTTAGCATTTATATAGCTCTCTGTAATCAGCAGCAGTTCATTTGTACAAAGTTCAGGGCTGCACAGGACAGAATGGAGGAATCAGGGGAGGTCGCAGGCTCCTGAAGACCAGGAGGTTAAGTGTCTCAATCAAGGCAGGCATACCTCCATCACCTCTAGTGGATGACTTCTCCATCACCTTGGGGATGCATGACCCCCAGCTTCTTCTTCTAAGTCAGGGAAGGCAGCGACATGGAGTTATTCCTGCCTCTGAGCACTCCCTTGTCCTAAGTGCTGAGAGACTCTGCTAGAGGGTTCTACTATTTGAATAAGCAAGTGTCCCAAACACACAAGTACAGCAGAGTTAGTTGGGGCACTGTGTTTATTTCCAGGGCTCTGGCCTGCTTCATGGCCTCCCTCCCTCTTCGACCAGCACTGCAGTGGGCTGTGCCCTTTGCAGCCCACTCATGCTCGTGACCGCCAGCCTGAGAGGAGGTGGCAGGCTCTATTATTAGCAGCACTTGACATTTTCCTGGAGCCTTGGTCTAAAGTAGGCCATGCATCCCCACAGTGGCTTCCTCAGTGGCTGCCTGCAACCAGCCCTCTGCTCCTCCCACTGTCCCCAGGAGCTATAGCAGTGTCCCCAGGCCTGTCCCCAAATAGTGGATCTGGAAGTGACACCATCTGCCTACTGTGGCTGGAGTCATGCCCACACAGGGCTTGTTTTCATGTTCCCACGCTTTCTCTGCTCTTCTCTGACACCTTTTTCACTAATCTCCTTTTGCCAACAAACTAAGCTTTACCATTGGACTTGTTCCCTCTCTCCATCCCAGGTTACTTAGGGATTTAGGAAAAATAAACAATCTCTCCTTCACACTCCACCTGCAGGCCAATCACAGGTGGTCCCAGGGACAACACAAAGTTGAGAATAAGGTAGCTCCAGGATTGAGTTTTGCCCGGCTTGTCAGTACAGGGTGTGCTGATGAAACCCGATTCAAATTCTGAATTTGCATCTCGTGAGCTGTGAGCCCAGGAGGAAGCCCCTTGTCCTCTCTGGGTTTCAGATTTCCCTCTCTTAACAGAATCCAGAAGATTCTCACCCAGATTCTTCCCATAGTACCTCTTTTCTATAACTCTAGGAGTGGGGTTTGTTTAGATTAATAAGGCTACATGGCATCATGGCTGAGATCAACCTTACACTGGAATCTACTTGACACAAACACACACACCCCTTGTGCCCCTCCCAGAGACATGCTCCTCGGGAAAGGCAGGGCTGAGCCCTCTAGTAGGATTCCAGTGGGTCTAGTAGGGACAGGGAACTCCTCTTGAATCTTTTGTAAAGTTACCCCTCCTACTAACTTAAAACACTCCTATCACTGGGATCAGAGGTAGCTGAAGTTTGTGATAGCCCTGAGGCCCCAGAGCTAGCTGAGTTAGACCTGACTGAGGACAGATCAGTGGGAGCCTCTGCAGCTCCCAAAGGGGCCAGCGCTTTCCGTGGTGGTTGGTTAGAGCCTTGGTTCCTGTATCCAGCCAGCCATAAGTCTTAACATCTTCCAGAAGTAAGTAGATCTGCAAGCACCTGGGGCTCAGAATATAGAGGCCTGAACCTGCACCAAAAGCATGAGTATCCACAAGGCCTGAAGCTCTGGGTTTCCAGATGAAAGGGTCCCCATGGGGAGTTGCGTCACCTTTTGGATCCTTAAACCCTGAAGTCAAAATCAAACAGGCAAGATGAATAACCCACACTGTTCTCTCCTGTTCCTACTCATGCTGACTGAGCACTAGCGCCAAGCACTCATGGGACACCGTGGAAGAGGGGCAATGCTGGCCTACCCCTTTGTTTCCTCTATTATAGGCAGCTCTAATGTCACCTGCATGTCCAGAGACTCTGTGACGAGTAAGGGCTCATTGGGCAAGTGGCCCTTGGAACTATGTTTGCGGAGACCATGGCAATTAGACCTAGCCATCCAGACTGCTTCTGATCTGGAGCTGAAGAGAATGAGCAGCTAGTCTAAACCAGCTTCTTGGAAGGTCAGTTGAGTCTCCAGGGCACAGAGGACAGTTTGACTGGGGATTTACAGGATCAGGTTAAGCTAAGCATGGGGATCCAGGGACATCTTACAATATGCGTGACCTTCTCTCTGTGACCAAGATCATAGACTCTCTCCTCACTCCAGACATTTCCCACACCCTGAGCCAGCTTCTCCCAGAATGACAGTCTGTTTTCCCCATGGTCTGAAATCTCACTCTATCTGAGGAGTCTGACTCCCCTTTCTACTACGGCCTTCTTGTTTGGGGGAGAATTACTTGAGCTAAACCTTGGAAGCTGATTTGCTTGGCCTGGAGATTTGTGGGGATGTAGTTAATATTTCCTGTGCTTGCAGGGTTAGAACACTGAACAAATCTGAAAAATAGTCTAGCTGCTCACAGAAGCAAGAGAGATGCAGCTGAGAAGCTGTGCGGACAGGTCAGCCCCTGTGCTGCTAAGTGACACAGAGCAAGAATGTGGGCTTTTCTGAGCCCCATTCCTCCTGGACTACTCCCTGACTGAAATTTCAAAGGGTTCCTATGTAGTTTTTTTGTGTGGGACCCTCTGGACCTGAGAGAAAATAAATTAAAGCCATTGTATTTACCTACTCAACAGCAACTAGAGGTGTGATTGCATGACACAAAAGGGACCCCAAAGCCAGGCACTGTGGAACCTCGAGTTAAGTCAATTCCCTTTGAGCAGGGGCAGGTTGTCTGGAAGCAAGTGGAGCCTGAGTTTCAGGTGCCCTGCTATGACTTACCCACAAATCTAGTTTCATGTTGTTGTTGTTGTTTTTTTTTTTTTTTTTTTTTTACATTTGGACACTACAAAGGGTACGCCAATTACATCAATATCAGCTCCCAAACCTGTACCCCAAAATCTTGGCCTTTATGTTTTTTCCCTTCTTTTCTTCTGCCCTTCTCTCATTTTTTTTCCTTTCTCAGGACAGGGTCTTATTCTGTAGCCTACATCAGGCTTAGACTTGTGATGATCCTCCTGCACCAAACTCTCAAATGCTGGGATTATAGGCATAAGCTACCACACCTGACTTCTGCTTCAGCTGGTCTCAAGCATCTAGGTGAAGAGAAGGGAGCCCAGGTAAGTGAAAGGTTACACAGCCAAGCCTGGAAGGCAACATGTGAAGGAAAAGAATAAGCTGGGTGGAAAGGACACATACTCATGGACAGTGTTCCCTAGGGATCCAGAGGACAGCTATTGACATCCTGGGAGCTTCTGACCCGCATTGGCAGAGCTTGCCCTTAAATATGGAGCTTGTGAACATGGGCAGGGGCCAGTTGATCTAAGCCAGCTCCTACCCCATCAGTGGTGTTTGATGCTGACACTTGGTCTGTCCCCAGTCATTCTTTGCTAAGATACGTCTAGCATTTGTGCAGGTTTAAAGGCAGTGGTGGGCTTCTGTGGGCTCAAATGCATCACTCAGGTCAGACTGGGTGAAAAGGAAGTGCTTAGGTTTTCTAGAACAGCTTTCAGTAAAGAGGAAGCTCAGCTTCCTATAGTTGCATCTACAGACAGGGCTCCCACACTGACCAATAGTACACTTTGTGCAGGTGACCCTCATGACACCATGGCTACAATCAGAGTCCACAGCTGGTAGACTTTTTGGTGGCCCTAGAACTCATTATGCCATAGGTTCAGGGGCTGTATTGGACAGACAAAATAGGAGTAGAAAAACGGATTCAGGTAAACAGGGAGCCCAGGGATCTTTGGGATAGCAAGCCCAGCAGAGCTGAGATGATGGGCTTACTGAAGCCCATAGCAACAGGGCCAGGAGGGTGACTCACAGAAGTGTTCTGACACTGCACACTGGAGCTGTTGAAACGCAGGGCGGGTACCCTCTGCTCGCTGCCCTGGATGTTCAGGATGCACTCGTAGCCTCGCTGTCCCGACTGAGGCTGTGGGAGGTTCTTAGCCTTCAGAGTGATGGGCTTGATCACCTCTACTGGTACCAGGATCTTGTCCACTCGCAGCAGCTGGGGGCAGTCCTGGGGACAGAAGGCATGGCTCAGCATGGGCATGGGGGAAAACAAAATGTTTGCAGTGACCTCTGCAAACATTACACAGATGTTGACCTTTGCTATGGCCTGTTTGCCACATGATCACATACCCATTCTCGCACTTTGGGTAAGAATAAGAAATCTCAAGTCTTAGTGTCACTGCCTTGAGGCCACTCCTCCTAGAGTCTATCCTTGGTCTCTTTAGGTTAATTTTAATGTCAATTTATAGCCAAGATGTTCTAATGGGTCTGTGGGTCCCTCTCAATTCCTTTCCTTCGTTGGCAGACACTGCCCTTGCTGCCTGGGCAGCCTACTTCTCTGGGGACTGATGGCATCTTTGCCTGCCAAGTTCCAGGCAGCCAGGAGTTGGGACAGATGAGCCATATGGAGAGCTACACATGAAGGCAACAGCCTGGGCCTCAGCTTTGCCATAGAATTCAAATCTGGAACACAGCTGGGAAAACCAAGAGGGCCTTTATTACGTGGGCTGAGTGCAGCATTTGACAATATTCTGGAGTAGTATTTAGGAGACTTCTCAGTCCAGAAGCTTCTCACTAAGCTCTGAGGATGGCTGAAATGGAGAAAATGCCCCTCATAACAGTCACACAGGGCTGCTCTTCGAGCAGTGGCACTGTTAGCCCGGGAACCACAGAGGGCCTTTGCTGTGGGGGAAACGAATCACTGGGCCCTTTTCCTTTTAGACAATCAGCACTATTATGAGAGGCTGAGATGGGCTTGTGGGATAATAAAGTCAGAAGAAGATGTGGTGGGGCCTCTGCTTTGTGCTAGGAAGGTGCCACCATCCCCCAGGCTTCTCCTCCTCTCCAGGCATTGTCAAACCTGATGACCTTTGAGCAGGCTAACCTTAGAAAGCATGGTGCCCGCGTACTTCCTGGGGATGTTCAGACACAGTGTTGGTCTCCATGGAAGTGATATTGACTAAAGAAACCATGGGGGAAGGATACTAAAGACTAAAGTGGTCTTATAGACAACTGAGTGCTGTCTCTCAAAGCAAATGAGCCACTGGTTCCCTATGTCACTGAGAGCTCACCAGAATAAAACTGACCTGATGACCTACCCTAGCACACTCTTACCCTGAGATTCAACATCCCTTTGTCTATTAGGTAGGACTTGGATATCTTCAGAACATGGAGGAGCAGTACACACCAATATTCCATCCATCAGGTGTCCCCTAAATAGCTGAAACAGATTCTTAGGTCCTTATTTGCTATGTTCACAGTAGCATCAGTCATAATAGCTGAGAGGCAGAGGCACCCTAAGTGCCCATAGATGGACAAAAAGATAATATATATTTATATGTAATATATATCATACCCACACAATGGAAAAGTATCTAGCCTTAAACAGGGGTGAAAATTCTGACCCACACAGCAATATGGTTAACACTGAAGATACTGTGCTAAGTGAAATAAGCTAGCACAGCAATGACAAATTCTGTGTGATTACATGTGCACAGGGCAGCTAGAGTAGTCATATTCAAAGACAGAAAGGAGAATGATGATACCTAAAGTAAGTGGAAAGGGAATGCTGCTCCATGGGAAGAGCTTTAATTGGGGACTGTGGGGATAATTATACAGTGTGAATATAGTTAACTGTACCCTCAAAATAATTTAGAAAAGTGTTGTTTCCATTTGTGTATTTCACTACCATAAAAACCAGCCAACTAAAAACATCTTAAACATAAAAGTCTCAAGGCAGCAGGATAGTAGGGACAAGGACATACCATAGCCTTGATGATTTTCCTCTTATGGAAAGTCCTAAGGTTCTGGGAACTATGAGGCACCCACATACAAAATCTTAGAGACGCTATTCCTGTGCACCCCCTGAATCTATCTGCTCCCCCCCACCATGCTCTGACAAAATATGAACGTGGGATACATAGGCAAGGGGGATGGTTCCTTGGAGAGGATGCTTGCGCTGAATAGGGAAGTGGGTGAGGCTGGTGGACTATCAATAGCAGTTCTATGAAGAACAGGGAGTCATGAGCCAATCCTTTGGTACTGCAGGCCCACCTCTTCATAAGCCCAGGGAGCTGGGCCTATGATGAGAGAACCAGGGTGTGTTGGTCCCTCTCACCTCCATACCCCTTGGCAAATGTTGCCATCTATGATCAGGCCCAGGGAACCCAGAATTCCAGACTCCTCTGAAAAACCTGACTAACCCCTTCCTAAAGGAGAAACCGAGTCATGGAGTGGATTAAGAGAGAGTAACTCGATGTCAACAGGTGGGTTAACAGCTAGAAAAGCCACTTGCTTATATCACCACCCTTTCTCTCCTCTGTGAATGAATAGGTCCAGATGAACAGGACCCCCTTGGAATGGAATCTCTCAGTCAGTTGGAGCCAGTGAGACACACTTGAGCTAGGCTGGAGCCCTGCCCTGTCCAGGAGATGGCAAGAGCTAAAGACTTTCTCACTTGTCCCCTGTAAGATTCTCACTGAAGCTTGTTAGGAATGCTCTAATGAGTCCTGATTAGCAGTGGCCCCATACAGGCCTAGTTTGCATATAAAAAGGTTGGCAGTTCTGAGAGTAAGTTCATTAATAATAATTGGAGAGGCCCAGGAACTGGATGGACACATCTTCCTCTAAGTGGTGCTGATGTTTGACCCTAGTGCCCCTGCTTAATTGAAATGTAAAACGGCAATTTTCCCCTAGGCATCAAGGCATGAAGAGGCCATCTCCACCACCCCGCCCTTCATCCCACCCTTCATCCCAGGCTGACCTGATGACTGCTAAGATGCCAGGTGCAAAACCGCCACCTACAGACTCGAAACTCATGGGAAATGTTAGAGAAGGTGCCACACTCCCCTAAGCCTTGAGTCTGAAGCCCTGCTTCTCAGTCCAGAGTCTTAGGGACTCTGACACCTTGGTCATCAACATTTGGGGTTCCACAGCTAGTGAGTGATTCTGGGAAGTCACAGAATTAAGTTAGTGAGTCCATGTTTCCTTCTGCTGGTTTCAGAACCATGAAGAGTGCTGTCAGTGGCTGACATAACTCAGGGGGTGAGAATTCTTCTTCCAAATGAATGTTCTGGAGATTCCATGAGTTACAAATGGGCAAGACTCAGAAAAAGCCAGCACCCACCCAGCAAGGGTTTCTTCTTTCCTTGTCTCCCTCAGCTCAGATTGCAGCTTTGTCCCTCTCCTTTTCCAAGTTATTCCTCCTATTCATAGGACCCATCTAGCCCACTCCTGCCTCTCTGCCTTTTCCAGAATTATACCATCACTTTTCATTAGCATATTCCAGCCTTCTAGACTTCATTGTCTCTTAGTGGACCTGGCTCATTCCAATATCTTCAAGTGCTTTAAGCATAGGCGAGACAAGTAGGAAGGAATTTCTTCTGTCCCAACTTTCCTATTGAGAGTCCTCTCTGAGATTGTTCTGTTTTGGTAGATAGAATCCTATAACCTTGAAATGGGTTAGAATGGCATCACTTTCATTTATATACTTCACTACCATGAAAACAAACCAACCAATAATCTTAGAACACAAAGGAGTATCAAAGTCTCAGGGTAGAAGGAGGAACACATCATGGCCTTGTTCTACCTCTTATGGGAGGTCCCAAGGTTCTAAGTCTTTGGGAACCATGAGGCATGCACACAGGGGTTCTTAGTGGCTCCATTACTGTACACCAGTGCATTTATCTGGTCCCCTGAATCTATCTTATAGAAGTAACATTCTGCAGTCATGTTGCCACATGATCTGAGATCCACTAGCCAACCACATGGCCTTGGGTATGCCACCAAATCCTCCCTTCACCTATCAAATAAAAACATTGTCTGGACTAGATGATTTTTATGATCCTGGATATTAGGACATAATATAAAATACATATTTGGGCTCTATCCCTGGCTCATGGCACGAGCTTCAAAAACCTTCTGGATGATTCGAGTGATGGGAACTTTATGTTGTTCTCAATAAGCCCATTTTAACCATACTTGAGTTTATGCCAGTGAAGAGCTCATTTGAGGATGGGGGCTATTTGCTAGCCAACTGTGGGGATGAGAGTATTTTCCTAGATGCTGCAGAAGAGGGAGGAACTATAGGTTGAGGTCAGTACCAATTGCCAGGATGGTAGTGGATGTTGGGAGAACCTTTCAAGAACAAATAGAATGCATTTCAGCTCTTCTGATCTTACAGCTGTTCTCTGGAGTAAGCACACTAGATGCACTTCAAAGGGACTTAATTACTCATACCTACACAAAGGGACTGCTATAGAAACCCACATAAGGAGTGCAAGAGATGCTCACCAGCTACAAGCACTTGTTGCTCTTGCAGAGGTATGGAGTTTGGTTCCTAGCACCTACATCAGACAGCCCATACCTTATGTAATTCCAGCCCCAAAGGATCTGATCTTTTCTAATAAACCAGGGATGTAAATCAATATTTCTCTAAGAGCTGTGATCCATTACAACGAAGAATCAGACTTGAAGAAGGGATTTAGGGAGCCTTATGTTATAGCCATGGTCAGAAATGCAGGTAGTCATATCTTGTGACTGTGACTGGCATCCTAAGTGGGGGTGAGCTTGTAGAACTGAGCCCTTTAACTTGTGGAATCTGACACTAGCTCCAGGTAGACAGCGTAAGAATTGAAGCAAATTGTAGGCTTCCTAGCTGGTGTCTGGAGAAGATTAGAGAATAGCTTAGTAAGGAAGAGTGACACGTATGTGGTCACATATGAATGTGACATATAAAGAATGGCTTGTTTCCCTTCTGTCCATAGATGATCTGCAATTCATCAATAGAATCATTTTAAAACTCAATTTCTCTATCTCTACAATAGGAATAATAATATCTCCTAAAAAACAAAGAATAATTACACACACGCACTACACATACACATAGAGAGAGACACATGGAAACGGCATGATAAAACGTATTTCTTTACATGCTAACTTAAAAAAAATTAAAACAAGACAAATAGGTATCTGCTCAGTTAGTTCAAAATGTGGTATTTAAAATGCTAACCAGCTGAATGAACAGTAACACAGCAAGGGTGACAGGAGAGTTTGCCAAGGAGGTATGGCTATTTATCAGCAGGGAAGTATTTTATTATTTTAATCATTGGTATTTTTCAGCCTGGTATTTCCTAGCACTGGACTCCAGATCTGGTAGGCATACTGTGCTACTGTTATAATTCTAGTTTGTGTAGTTAACTTGGTACAGAGATTTGCTTCCTACCTCCATCACACATACCTTCCCATGTGCTTTCTTATTTTGTAATACAACTCATCATTATCGTGATATTTCAATGAAGATGATTCAGAGAAGCAGCTTCTCAGAGCTCAGAAATGGTGAGTCAATATTTTTTTTCTGTTCATCTTATTTCTAGCTACGGATGATTATCTAACCCCATACTGATTCCCTCAAAAACATGCTGCCCTTTTCCTTTCAAAGCAGGCATTTCTCTGACCTGCGATTTGAAAGAGCCAGCGCCTGCAGAATGGAAAACACCTGTATCTGACAAGCTTACATGGAGGCTTGGATGCATGCAATAAGGAGTAGTCTCCCTCGAAGGCTGTTTCACCCTGTGGCTACATCCTACAGTCATAATAGACCACGAGTATGGAGGGAGAATGGCTGGAGGCACAAGCAAATAAGGTGGATCCACATGACTCCAGGTCAACAGTTTGGCAACTTGTACATTTAAGTCTCTACTTAAATGCACACATATGAGACTAGGGCTGCTGAGTGCAGGGAGCAAAGCCAGTGTATGAAAACCAGAGAGCTACCTTTCCATCCACTGTGCCCAGCTTGCCAGTGGTTCCTTTAAGCACAGGTTTCGTAGTATATTTAAATAATTGAACAAGAGCATAAAGAATGTTCCTGAGCTGTGAGAGAGATCACTGCCTTCAGGGCTGGGGCAGCCTGGGTCTGGGGGACAGGCTTGTGGATTTACAGCCCCTGGTGTATTTGCAAGATGAGAGCTCTGTTTCTCCCAGTTGTTACGGTGAAATTGGAAGAATGCAAAGCTCTTGAGGACAGCAGATCTGGTGTAGCTAAGGAAAGCATGATTTGTAGGTCACTTCTCCTCCCCCAATATCACTTCAGTCCCCCATCAATTCCAAACAGGAGCCAGCCCTAGTAGCCCTAACAACTCTCCAAATTTATACTCATCTTCCCAGACCCCTGATGCTCAATACAAAGATGTAATGCACCATATATTTTCTTGCTGCTCCCCAAGTTTATAATGCCATTAGCATGATCTACGGTGGGTTGGTTTATGGAGAAAGCAAAGTAATAATACAGAAAGGAAATACCCATAACCCCAAGGGGGAGGGGCAGGTGAGATTGATGGAAAGTGCAGTTGTCTGGAGAAACGGCAGCCTAGTAATTGAATACCTGAAAGGGGGTTGTGTGCATGGGTCAGAAACAAGTCTTTGAGCTGGCTTTGGCTTTGTTTTCTCAAAGCAGTAGAAAGGCATGGCAGAGTTGGTTCCTAGGATTAAAGAGGAATCACTGACAATGGGAGATGGCCTAGTTTCTCCCGAAGGCTAGTCTGGGTTAAATGCCTTCAGCCTTTATCTCTAAGGGTAGGTTTCATTCCGCATCTGGGACAAGCAGCAGTCTAGGAGTCTTTCTTTCTTGTTCTGGAGTTGTAGAGTGAACTTGACCTTTAGGATCCCAGGGTTCATCATACCTACCCCAGTGCAGGACATCTCAAAGGTGTCAGGGTGCCAGTGGATGTTGGAAGAACCTTTCAAGCACAAGACTGCAGATCAAATAGAATGTGATTCACCTCCTCTGATCTTATAGTTCTTCTCTGGAGCAATCACACTGGTTAAACTTCAAGAGGGAAATTAGTACATGGAAACTCCTCTCTGAGATTGGGAACCACCCACACATGTCTAGCTTGGCACCTGGAGAATACAGCTTCAGTAACAGTTCACTCTGCTTATTCAGCTCAGTTGAGAAATAACAATGCAATAGCCCACTGAGGACCACATTTTGCCAATGGTTTTGTGTTCTGTAGCAGTTCATCTTAAATCATCATTACTAATTGTGTGGGCCAGTTGGATCTGCTCAGGTGAGGCTGTAGAGGAAACAGCAAATCTAGTGCACACAAGAACAGAGACTCCTGCAGTTCTGTTAATGGCTGTCTAGCCACAGGCCATTCTAGGGGATGGGCAGAACCCTTGCAGGACACTGTGAGAAGGGAACTGAGAACAAGCAGGATACATTGCCACCCTGGTGTACTTTCACCCCATCTCATCTTTCCTCTTCTGTTCCTTTCTACTTGCTATTCAGGCTCTGGCAGCTGATCTAAGGGTCAAAGTTGTTATCACAATACCCTCATTAGTTGAAACAAAACCATCCCTTGTAACTGGGATATAGTTACTATAAATGACATGTTACTGGGCATTCTTTTCCTAATAATTGTAATTATGCCTGAATACTTGCTGTTCATAACACAACTACAATGGTCCACCAGTTCTCCATTCCAGACCAATAACTTCACCTGAACATGTTCTTTGTTTAGGGGGAGAAAGTAATTCAACACCCCTTGTGATAGCCAGCAAAGTGGCTGTGGAAACTGGATAAGGCAAGATGAAAGCATTCCTGGGGATACAAGATGATGCAGCATAGATGAAAAGCCACCTGGCAGCCTCACTTTTGGCCAAACAAAAGGACCCTATCTGCATACCCTCACAGGGTGAAGCAGAATGTGAACCTGAGGATTTCCAGAAGTATCACTGTGGCCTGAGTCTTACCAGTACTGCAAAGTGGCCTTGGCCCAGAGGTCTAGAGGAGCTTCAGGTTTTAAGACTATGAGTCACCCAGATTCAGCTAGGAGTTCTAAGCCCGAATGTCAGGGGACTGACTCCTAAGAACATTCACTGCCCTGTGAGAATAGTTCTTGGTCATGGATTTCTCTTAAGTGAATTCCTGCTTGTGTTTATGCACAATTACAGAAACCTAGAGGTGGTGTAGACCAGTGGCGTCATATCATGACTCTGTAAATGCAGATCTGAAGATCTCATACATGCCTTTAAGCCTCCACAGCTTAAGCATGAAGGCTCTTGGGCACTATGAGATAATGGTCACGTCATAACTGCTGTAGGTTGGGGTTGCAAAGTCCCACAAAAGCCCATGTGTTACAGGCTTATTCCACAGAGTGAGCGATTAGGAACTGGTGGCAGGAACTTGAAGTAGAGGCTTCCCTGGGAAGTCTTAGATCATTTGGGATTGAAGGTTCCCATCATTGAAGGGAACTGTGGGTCTTGGTCCATTTCTCTCTCTTTTTTCACTCTTTGGCCATCATGAGATAAGCTGCTTCCTAGCAGGTCTGAAAGGAACAGGTCCTTCCAACCATGAATTAAAAACTACAAAACAGTGGGCCAGAAAAACCTTCCTCTTGGGGGGGAGGGGAATTCATTTTTCTTTTGTTTTTTTGAGATTATAATATAACACATAAATTATCCCTTCCGTTTCCTCCCTCTAAGTCCTTAAATATATGCCTTTCTTGCTCTCTTTCAAATTCATGGCTTCTTTTTGATTAATTGGTGTTACATGTGCATATATTTCTAAATATAACCTGGTCAGTCAGAATTTGTTACTCATATGTATGTTTTCATGTCTAACCTTTTGGTATTGGATAATCAATTGGTATGTTCTTCCCTGGGGAAGATTATTCCTCACATTCTCAGCATCCCTTAGCCGCCTGTAGTTGTTTGTATGTGGTTGACAATTCACTCATACCTTACCCCCATCCACTTTGCCATGTCTATTATTCAACTCATGTTTAGGCAGTGATGTTGGTGAGACTAAAGGTGAAGCTTCTGACATTGCTAGGAGACAGTCTCACAGAAAACTTCCCAGTCCTGTAGCTTTTAAAATATTTCTGCCCCAACTTTTCCTTTTCTTAAGTTGGTTTGTTACAGACATTTGCAATAGTATTGGATAGCAGACATTTAGATGACTAGCCTGTAAATAGAAAGAGCAGTATCGGACTGGAGAGATGGCTCAGCGGTAAAGGCTAGGCTCACAACCAAAAATATAAGAAAGACCAGTATCACGCACTTCGACAAAACCGTCTTCCTGTTGCACACTTTCTCTTTATATCCTTTATTTTTTTTGCTATAGATTATGTTTAGAAACAAAACCCAACATGTTAATGGCATTAAAAAATATTACATTTACATTAGCAAGTTGGAATTCTGTTTTGAGTTCTAAAAACAATAATCTCCTCTCACTGAACCCAAAAAGCTTGACTTAGTTCACAAATGTTTATTTGCTTAGTTCCCATTTAGTATATCTACTAGGAAAATGTTGCCACAGCAACCAGATGAGGTAATCAACTTAGTCTCTCCCTCTATGCTTACTTCAAAATGGCCCTGGGATGTGGTTGGACCAGAAGCAAACTCTAAGAACTTCTTTCTCTTAAAATAAGCAGAAGTCTAAGAAAAAGAGGCACTCCATATTATACTGTGATATGGAGACATGGAAGTTTCCAAGTTATGCTAAAGTCTCATACTACAATGGCCTGCCAAGTAATCATGCACAACTTATGAAAAATGGAAAAAAACTGAGGGAAAACAGCAATAGTTGGATCTTCTCATGCCCTATTAGCCATATTCCTCAAAGCCTGTTCCTTTCTCAGTAGCCCTAGCATTAAATCCTCTGAGGGGCCCTGGAGCCCCAGCAGATGCTGACAAAGCCAGGCATAAATTGGGCACCTTGTACTTGAAAGCACCATCTCCCACAGATATCCCACCATTCTTCTGAGAATCTTGGTAGCTCTTACTTTGCTTTCTTTGGTTCTTTTAATCTTCATTTTTAAGCATCTAAGACAACCCTGCCACAAAAATAACAGGAAAGAAACAAGCAAGAGAGAGAAGAAATTGTAGGCCTCCTCCACAAGAGTGTTGGGATGTACTGTACTTGCAATCCACAAAGTCCATTGCTTTTGTTCTCCTATCAGTCTTGGGCCTTTCTGTTCCTAAAACCTTGGTCAGGTTCACCATTTTGAGAGCCAGGAGAGACCTTGAAAGCCATTTTGTCTGACTACTGTCATGTTCCCGGAAGATTTCAGATGGGTGTTTCCTGAAGACTTGACTTTTTTCCACAAAAAGGTTTATCTATCCTTCTGATCCTGTCCCCAAGATCAAGACCCAGCCACACAGATACTACTGTCAGCTTTTTGGCAGCTTTTCATGTGGGTCCACTGGCTGTCTGACTCATGTTCTTATTCCCTTGACAATCATTCCATTTTTATTAGAGAAAAGGCAAGAACTCACACACAGGAGACTCACACTCACAGATTTGTATCTAAACCTCTTGGTTCAGATACATGGTTCTGAGCCAGAACCATGGTTCCAGTGCAGGGCTTAGCTCATCCATTGCTTTCATACAGCGCCCCTGAAGAGCCAAGATTAGGGAGGAAGGAAGAGATCCCTAGGATCCGCTCTCGGGTTTTACACTTTAGAGAAGGGCTGCATGTGAGGTCCATGCTTACAAGCAGTGCCTCTCACCATCCCACTGCTGGAACCTACCTCGGGCAGCTTCACTCGGCCTTCCTGGAAGGAGCATGTGTTGGGATCGTGGGTGCAAACATGCCGGTATTTACACCAGTGGCAGCGGTATGGGCTCTCCACACAAGATAGACATCTGGGCACAGAAAAGATGTACACATCTTAGAACTTCAGCCAAAGTACCTACATCTTTAGAATATAGCAGAACATTTTGCTGTTAAGAGAGATGACCCTTGAATGATGAGCAAACAAATGTCTCATACAAATCTATTCTTTTCTTCTCAAGAAATGACCTCCTCACTCAGAGCTGGAACCCTGTTCCTCCAAAACCTGGTAAGCCTCTCTCTACCCCCATTATTTGACATGGTTATTTGCTAAATAATAGGGCAATAATAAATATAGTCCATAAGAATTAAGACCAACACCAAATCAGCTTTTAAGTCAAATCGCCTCTGAGTCTCACTGTTAAGGACCTACACCAATGCTCTGGTGACAACGGAAGCTACTGAGGCTGCACTCTTTACACCAGGAGTCCCAGCACAGTTGCCAACTCCATTCTTTACCTCCAGGAGACAGACCACTTTACAAGAACCTTTTGTTGCTTAAAAACCCAACATCGTTCTCTGTTGTTACAAGCTCAAATGCCTTGCTGCACAGGCAGAGCTGCTTCCCCCAGGCTGTTCCACCATCTGTAGGACCTCTCTGTTTTCCTTCACTTGATCAACCTTTGGCCAAAGGAGACTTGGTACTTCCAGACCCTTGTTTTTCAAACATCTGTGCGGAGATTCTCCCAGGTTCTTTGTTATTATTAAGCATTAGGTTCTTCCATGAGGCCCTAGGCTGCAAACCTTGACTGGGCAATTGGGTAGGTATTGGTGCCAATGGAGGGCAGGGCCTGAGTGCTGTGGGCTTATTAACTTGTAAAACCTCCATCTGATGAGTAACACTATGGATGGGATAGAAATGTCACAGCTGATTTAATTACTTATTCTGCTTTTCTAGGAGGCAAGAAGAGATGGAGGGAATATGCCACTAAGAGGTGACGTCATGGGCAACTCCATGGCAAGCAGTGAGAACAGAACCCTGATGTTGACATAGCGGGGCTCTGGCTGGGTGCGACCGATTCCTCCTTCCTCGAGGCCCCAAACCGCGCTAACTTCTAGTCTTATACAGATAGCCTACATGAGCCCTAAATTATTTTATAATATTAGACCCCCCCAAATTTCATGTTAGATACCTACCCTATGAAGAGAGGAATGCAGAACAGCATGTTAAAGCAAACAGAAATGTTGAGGGTCAGGCCATGTGTTTTCTAAACTCTCTTCTGTGGAACCTTAAAGGTTCTGTGGAGCTCCTTTGGAAACTGGGTAGAGTCCCATGGAACCCCTAGATAGCAGGGTTCCTGGTCTCCTAACTCTCCAAATAAATAGCTCCTCTTCCATCTGCTTTGCATATTGGGCTGATTTTAGTTTCTATGGTGAAAACGTTAAAAAAAAAAGTACTTCTATAATCTGGTTCAATCCCATCATTTCACAGAGGAAATAACAATATAATTATAACAAAAAGCATGAGTAGCACTTAATCAATGAGACAAATGGGTTCTAAATGGTTCCCTATAATGGCTCTTTGACTCCCCATCCCGTGGGAAAGTCAGGTCTGCTGTGCAGTGGTATCAGTAGCAGTGTTCCAAGCAAGGACTACTCCGATAGGACCGCGTGCCTGAGATGTCATGTGGTAGTTTGAATGTGAAAGGTCCCCACAGGCTTCTTTGCTTGAACTCTTGGTTCCTGGTTTGTGGTACTCTTTGAGGAAATTTGTAGAATCTTGGGGACTGTCACCCAGGTACCAGAAGGAGTCACTGAAGGCAGTGAAGGTGATGCCTGATGGCTGCTCTGCTTCCTGAGATGTGAGAAACCACTCTACAAGCTCTTACTGATGCAGACAAACCCTTCCAGCCACCATGATGTCCCCATCATGATGGACTATATGCGTTGAATCAAGACCCATAAAAAACCTTTACTCCCTTAGGTGGCTTCCACCAAGTATTCTGCCACAGCAACTGAAAAAGTAACTAATATGTGCCACTAAATATTGTCACTAAATATTGTGGTTCCAGTATCCCTATGTCCCCTTTTATAGAGAACAATAGAGCACAGAATGGTTAAAACATTTAGCTAGTCTGCTGTCCATGATTTCCATTTAGAGGAAGGAGATGCCAAAGTCAAACAGAACCAGAGCCAGGCTTCCGTATCTTCATAGCAGGGCCTCAGCCACTCTGTCTTTTGACCTTCCTTCTGCACCTATCAACCTGAGTTCTGACCCAGCCTACAGGGTGGAGCATTTAGTTGACTTGCTAGACCACCTGACCTCTCCTGGATATATGTAAAGGCTCCCCTTCCTTTCTTTCTCTGCTCCCTCCTCTGTGAGGGTGTGAACTGCTGTCCTTCAGGTGATCTACATCACCTCTAGGAGATGTTGGGAAGATATAAGGCTAGAAGATTTATGCCAGAGAAGATGCATAGGCTAGGAATTTGCAGGGCTCATACCATAGGCTGTCACTTTGGTCTCTTTCCATTCACCCTATTGGTTCTGAAGAGAGAACTGTCGTCTAGCATTAAGCTGGCCTCTTTGGAAGCCTCCATGCAATGATTCCATGAAATCATAGTGGGGTCTTCTAATCTTTGCATGAACATTGACCCCAGGAACAGAAAGCTGAGTAAAGCCAGGACACTTACGAATTGTGGACACTGCAGTTGTAGAAGACAAAGCTGGTGCTGGCGAAGGTCATCCCAGTCTCCTTTGACTTGAGTTGCAGCTGGACAACATGATGGTCCCCTATAAGGTAGAGCCCACCAATGGGGCCCAGGGGAAGTTGAAAACCCAAGCCAAAGTCCCATTATCAGGAATGTACTCTGGAAAAGAGAGCCTGCTCCATTGGATGCTGTCAGGTTTCACAGGCCTCTGAGTCAACAAGGGTCAGGTCCAAGATGACTCCCTCACACACGTACACACAAGCAAAACAAACTGTATTTGTTCTCCCTTCTCTGTTATGTAGGCACCTCCCTCCTGTCACTTATCATGGGCAAGCAGACATATGCACTTAAGCACATACATACACATGCACAGACAATCAAATTTCCTCAAATACTGTGTCTGAAAGCCTCATGGAATCGTAATAGTGATGAGTAGCCAAGGAGGAATAAAATGTAGCATCTCAGGAAAGCTGTTGCCTGTGGCACAAGTGGCAATGCATATATGTGCAAATGTGTACACATACAAGCTCACTTCATCTATGTGCAGTGAGACCCACAGGTCTGATACTCCTCCTCTGTTGGACTTGGCTCAATAGGGGTGAGAGACACTAGACTCCTCAGCTGGCGCCAAAGAGGAGTCCATGTTCAATTCACAGCCCTGACCCTAGACCTCACGTCCAGCCTGTTCTCTGCCTTCCCCAAGAGCCTCATTAATCAATCAGCTCTGAATAAATGTGACAAACCCAAATGAGAGGGACAACATGGAATCAATCCACCTAGGCCAGCCTGTCCCTTACCCGTGTTGTCCACTGACATCGTTCTCAGTATAGTTGGTTAGATGCAACAGGCAGCTGTGTGTGGGAGAGTGGGGAGAAAGTGCTCTAGCAACAGAGACCCAGTCATGTGAGTGTGAGCAAAGGGTTATGGAGCCATCATATCCTTCCTCCCAACTGGCTCCCCTCTTCCACTGTCCTTCCAGGCCAGCTAAAAGGAGCCAGCTAAAAGCCATTACTATTCCAGATTGGCCTCTACCTACCTTCTCTGTAGCCACTCCTCATCTTGGATGAGGTAGAGGTTTGATTCCTAATCAAGGTCTGAGACAGAGGGGCTGTACCAGTTAATTTACAAGAGAAAAAGAGAAAAATCTCACTTCTATCCTTTGAACCATCAGACCACTCCTGCTCACTTATTCCTGCCCTTAGGCTCCCTCAATACCCCTCATCAGTCATGAGTTCTGCAACCCAGACACAAGGAAGAGTCTGCCACCCAGCCCTGCCTCCTGGGACCACTTGCTCACCATTTTCTGTGATGATCCGGGGCACCTCCTTGGCTGCAGGGGAGTAGCATTGGATCTGATTGCCTATTACCAGCCCATCCATCTCTGACAGATCCTCAAAGGTACAGTTGACACCTGCTGACAGCTCCGGGACATTGTATGTCTCTAGGACCAGCTGTGAACAGCCCAGCCAGGAAGGGGGAAGCAGAGAGGAGGGGGGAATAGGGAAAGGAAGGAAGGAAGAAGGAAGGAAAGAGACAGACAAAGGAGGAGAATTATTAATATAGACTAGCTTGTTACAAGAATATACAGTAGGCAGTGGAAGGTAGAGACAGACTAAAGAAACCCACTAGGATCTGAGTGCATTTGGTCCCAGGAAGTGGAAACACTTAGGAGATCTGTGTGCTAGAAGTATTCTGAGCAGAACCAGGCTGGCTGATGGGCCACCTCTTCCATCTGGTAAAATGAGAACACCAACCACTAACTCGGCATCTCTATCACATTCTCCCAATGCACCTATATAGTTCCCTTTGTAGATAAAGAGATTATTGCCAATACTCCTTGCTACATGGCCCAATTCTATAATTACATATTTACTTACATATCAATTAATCTCAAGCTGTCTAATGGATAGCTAAGTACACACCCATTGCCAGATTTTTTTTCTTTCCTTTTTAATTTTAATTAATTAGACTTTATTCACTTTGTATCCCCCCCATAAGCCTCCTCCCTTCTCCCCTCCCTATCCCACTCTCCCTCCCCCTTCTCCACACATGCCCCTCCCCAAGTCCACTGATAGGGGAGGTCTTCCTCTCCTTCCTTCTGATCCTAGTCTATCAGGTCTCATTGGGAGTAGCTGCACTATCTTTCTCTGTGGCCTGGTAAGGTTGCTCCCCCGCAAGGGGAGGTGAACAAAGTTCATGTCAGAGACAGTCCCTGTTACCATTACTATGGAACCCACTTGGACACTGAGCTGCTATAGGCAATATCTGTGCAGGGGTTCTAGTTTATCTCCATCAATGGTCTTTGGTTGGAGTATCAGTCTCAGAAAAGACCCCTGGGCCCAGATTTTTTGGTTCTGTTGCTCTCCTTGTGGAGCTCCTGTCCTCTCCAAGTCTTATTATTTCCTACTTATTTCATGAAATTCCCTGCACTCTGCCCAAAGGTTAGCCACAAGTCTCAGCATCTGCTTTGATACCCTGCAGGGTAGAGCCTTTCAGAGGCCCTCTGTGGCAGGCTCCTGTACTGTTCCCTGTTTCCTCCTTCTTCTGATGTTCATCCTCTTTGCCTTGCTGTATAGGGTTTGAGCATTTAGCCAGAGTCCTCCTTCTTGATTAGTTTCTTTAGGTGTACAGATTTTAGTAGATGCATCCTATATTATATGTCTAATATCCACTAATGAGTGAGTATATACCCTGTGTGTCTTTTTGGTTCTGGGATACCTCATTCAGGATGATCTTTTCCATTTCCCACCATTTACCTGCAAATTTCATGATTTCCTTGTTTTTCATTGCTGAGTAATATTCCACTGTGCAGATGTACCACAATTTCTGTATCCATTCCTCAGATGAGGGGAATCTGGGTTGTTTCCAGCTTCTGGCTATTACAAATAAAGCTGCTACAAACATGGTTGAGCAAATGTCCTTATTATGTACGTGAGCCTCTTTTGAATATATGCCTAGGAGTGGTATAGCTGGGTCTTGAGGAAGCACTATTCCTAATTGTCTGAGTAAGCGGCAGATTGATTTCCAAAGTGGTTGTACAAGTTTACATTCCCACCAACAGTGGAGGAGGGTTCCTCTTTCTCCACAACCTCTCCAGCATATGTTGTCACTTTAATTTTTTATTTTAGCCATTTTGATGGGTGTAAGGTGAAATGTCAAGGTCGTTTTGATTTGCATTTTCCTGATGACTAAAGATGTTGAGCATTTCTTTAAGTGTTTTTTGGCCATTCGATATTCCTCTGTTGAGAATTCTCTGTTTAGCTCTGTACCCCATTTTTTAATTGGATTACTTGATTTTTTTGCTGTTTAACTTTTTGAGTTCTTTATATATTCTGGAGATTAGCCCTCTGTCAGATATAGGGTTGGTGAAGATCCTTTCCCAATCTGTAGGCAGTCGTTTTGTTCTGAGGACAGTGTCTTTTGCTTTACAGAAGCTTTTCAATTTCATGAGGTCCCATTTATTGATTGTTGCTGTTAGAGCCTGTGCTGTTGGTGTTCTGTTCAGGAAGTTGTCTCCTGTGCCAATGAGTTCAAGGCTCTTCCCCACTTTTTCTTCTAACAGGTTTAGTGTATCTGGTTTTATGTTGAGGTCTTTGATCCACTTGGACTTTAGTTTTGTGCAGGGTGATAAATATGGATCTATTTGCATTTTTCCACATGTGACATCCAGTTAGATCAGCACCATTAGTTGAAGATACTGTCTTTTTTCAATTGAATGGTTTTGGCATCTTTGTCAAGAAATCAGGTGTCCAACCAAGTACCATGCAAGGAGATAACCTAGAACCCCTGCACAATGGTAGCCCATGGTAGTTCAGTGTCCAAGTGGATTCCATAGTAATGGGAACAGGACTGTCTCTGACATAAACTGATTGGCCTGCTCTTTGATCACCTCACCCTGATGGGGGAGCAGCCTTACCAGGCAACAGAGGAAGACAATGCAGCCACTCCTGATGAGACCTAATTGACTAGGATCAGAAGGAAGGAGAGGTAGACCTCCCCTATCAGTGGACTTAAGGAGGGGCGTGTGTGGAGAAAAGGGAGGAAAAGTGGGATTGGGAGGGGAGAGAGGAGGGAGGGGCTTATGGGGGGGATACAAAGTGAATAAAGTGTAATTAATAAAAATTAAAATAAAAATATTTTTTTTAAAAAGAAATAAAAATCTGCTAAAACAAAACAAAAAAAAAATCAGGTGTCCCTAAGTGTGTGGATTTATTTCAGGGTCTTCTATTCAATTCCACTGATCTACCAGTCGGTTTCTATGCCAATGCAATTTTTAATATTGTTGCTCTACAGTACAGCTTGAGATCAGGGGTGGAGATACCTCTAGAAGAGCCATTGCCTAGATTTTTGAGTATAATAAAATACTACACCTTTTGTTATGCTTGCCCATATACTATTTTCCTGAATATATATAATATATTTTCTGCACATTACTCTACGCTCTACTACTTTTCCATTTTCCAGCCCTCACTCTCCTGTTAGTTCAGTTTTTTCCCTTTTTATGGCTTCCACTTTCATGTCCTATGTAAATATCTGATTTTATGTCTCTCTATAAAATCTAGGATCCATACACGAGAAAAAATGGCATTTGTCTTTCTGAAACATATTTAAATTCACTGAATAGTATGATCTTGTTGCACCATTTTTCTTCAAATGACATGGATGTGTTCTTTATGACTTAAAAGAACTTCTTTGTGTACATAAACCTTGGTTCTTTATTCATCCCTTGGTTGACAAATACTTAGGTTGGTTCCACACACTAGCCCTTATGAATAGTCCAGTAAAAAACATCTGTGTTCAAGTATCCTATAGCCAGGATGGTTATTGTATCTGGGTCACATGGGGGAGGATTTACTTTAAGACTTTGGAGAACCTGTATAGATTTTCATGATTCCTAGACTAGTTTAAATTTCTGTCAGCATTTGTTTTTATTTGCTTTCTTAATGACTGCCATTCTGACTGGAGTGAGATGGAATCTCAATGTAGCCTTAATTTGTATTTCTTGATCACCTTTGGTAGGGTCATTTTCTCATCCTTATGAGTGGAATCTTTTCTTCAATATTCTTGCCCAGACATTTCTTTACTGACATCCCACCCCTAATCTAGAGCTGCTCCTGAGAGGCCTTGATTTTTTTTTTTTGGGGGGGGGGGAGAGTTCTTCCCTGGATTCAAATCTTCCCAGTCTTACCAGCACATTGTATTGAGAGACAGAGATGTTGTTGGGATGGACTGTCAGCCGAACACACTGCTTCATCTCTGAGGCAAACCTTCGGGGTTCCCTGGAGCGCTCACACCGTTCCTTCCGGGTGCACCTGGCAAGAACACACAATGTTGATCAGTTGGGCCAGAAAGCAAACCCCCCAGAAGCTCTTAGGGCCCATCTAAACCTAAAGAGCTCATTTTGTTTCCTTCTGCAAGCTCGGCCCTCTTCTAGCATGCATGGCTTTGGAAAGGCAGCCATCTCTAAAAATTCTCATCAAAAAACTAGAGTCATCCTGATCCCCTCACTCCCTTCAAAACTGCATGAAGAGCTATAGAGTCATATCTAGTCTACTTCTCATTTATCCACAGCCTCTGACACACTCCACCCTTTTTAGCGAACCTCACTTCTCCCCGTATATGCAATATAGTACATAATACATATTGTATTGCCTGGTAGATCTAGTTCTGTCCGGGTTTCCATGCCTGTTTACCCATCTAATTCCATCGAGATGTGCAAACTACCTTAGCTTTTTTGTATCTATAATTCCCCTTCCCCAGCCCCAGGCAGATAAGAATTTCTTCCTTATTTCTCCCTTAGCACTCTAGAGTTTCCCATAGTCTTGATTTTTTTTTCTGTTTTTTCAAGACAAGGTTTCTCTGTGTAGCCTTGGCTGGAACTCACTCTGTAGACCAGGCTGGCCTTGAACTCAGAAATCTGCCTGCCTCTGCCTTCTGAGTGCTGGGACTGAAGGCGTGCACCACCGCTGCCCATCTAAATGTCTTACGTTTTATGATGATGACTGAGCTAAAAGTAGCCCTCTCCTATCAAGTAGGAGTTTCTCAAGAGAGGAAACAGTATCTGATTGCTTTTGGAATCCCCTGCATACATTCTAGCAATGGAGATAAATGCAGGTAGGTATGAGAGAGAAAGAGAGACAGAGAAAGAGAGAGAGACAGAGAGAATAAAAGGAACAGAGGATTGTAGCTAACAGCATCAGAACCCCATCCCTGTGGCACTAGGGAGCGGCTAAATAAAGTTTCTGTCACTAATGTATTGTATAAAGTGTACTGTGTGACAGGTGCACCACATCCAGTATGGCCTTGGCTTTTAACGGTCTTCACTGATGAGGGCTTGAGAAAGATGCACATAAAGACAAGGTCTGTGCATGAATTCAGGGAATACTATTTAATCCAGGTCAGATAAGCCTTACAAATATAGAGCTGTGTCCAGTGGCCAGGATATGGACATTCTAGAATATGGATCTTATTGTGCAGCACAGGTGGGTGAGGTGCTCCAGAGAGACAAGCTGAAACAAGATGGGATTGCCCGGAAATCAGCCCTGCATGCCTAGCATCTTTTGGCCAAAGAGAAAAGGTTGATGTTAGGAGATACTGAGGGAGGTCTGGACAAAGCGGCAGAAGAAGCAGTAACAAAGGATAGGGAGCAACATCAGGAGGGGTCATGGGAAGAAAACATCCTTCCAGAAAGGTTGTGGGATGGGAAAGAAAAGAAGAAAGGGGATCTTGGTGGCTGTGGGCCAACTCTTAGTCCTAGAGGAAGCTGTAGTCCTCCCAGTCAGAGCAAAAGAAGGCACATTAGCCTCAGTTCGAGGGATGGCTTCTGAGTTCAGAGCTGTTTAGCTAACTAATGGGAAAGCACTAAAGGTGAGAGCCTAAGCTGCCCTGGAAGGAAGAGGGGGTAGGAAAGGGAGACTAAGACAGGAGGAGGGCTTCACAGTAGGTAAGGTGATGGTTGACACAGAAGTCAGCCCAACTCTACATAATGCAATCGTGGCCACTAGTTACTGTGTGCTTTCACGGTGCTAAGGCTTTGCATTCTATGCCATTTAAGTTTCCTGTGAACAACCCAGCTGAGAAGTCAGGGAACTGTGGAAGAGGATGGGTGGGTCACTTCTTCATCTGGGTCACAGCCGATTTGAGTCCATATCAAGCCCAGCCAAACTGAGAGCCTCTGCTCCTTGGAACTGTGCTAAGCTTCCAGAAGCTTCCAGACTAAGAAGTAGGGGGGCAGACCCCTTGCAGATTAAACCCATGTTCCTTTCCATCTTAATAGTTCTCTTACATCCTTATGCTTTTTAAACATTTCCTCTCCACCATTCTTCTAGGCTCCATCAGAAAGCACCTGACTATCATGCATATCTTTTGGACAAACCTGAACTACCTGGGATAAATTCAAGAGTCTCCCAAACCAGGAGGAAAAGGTCAGGAGTGAGTCTGGGGGTGGGAGGGGATGGTCCCCACAGATTTCTTGGGCTGCTTGAGCAAACCACTCGCAACAAGAATGTCTGCCTCTAAGTCTTAGAAGTTAATTTACCAGGCCAGCTCCTCAGCAAGAACTCCATTACCTTCAACCATTAGGCTAATGTTATGGACTTTTCCAGACTGTCTGAACTGACATCGCTATTAATAGTGTTATTACGCCCTTTAACAGCAGACCCAGAGAACTAGAACAGCTTCAATTATTCACTGATTCCCTAACTTTGAAGTTCCTGTTTTTAAGAGTAATCAGTAGGTCTGAAAAAAAAAATGTCTTCGATTAAATTATGAAGAGTGTGGGGGTGGAGGTGGGGTAAAGCTGGTTTCAAGCCAAACGTCACCAGAAGTCACTAAATGGAACAGGTGGGCTCTACCACTCTCCTAGGCTGGGGGGAGGGTCAAAGGTAGTTGGGGGGGAATGAGCCTAACCTGCACTGTTTGCTGCTACCCAGATTCCTAGGGCTGCATCTTGCCACACTTCTATCAAGTGCTGAATATAGAAAGCCACATGTAATTTACCACTTTAAGCACCAAGGCTTAACATCTTGATGCCTCAGTCTTTCTTTTACAAAACAGTATCAAACAGCTAAGAGTTCCCGATTATTTCATGGGCTAGCGTGTGCTAAGGAGTTACAACTGTGCATTAAACACAGTCGGCAGCAAGTGTTAGCTGGTGTTGTTAGCCCATCATTCCCCTAACTTCCACGGCTCCAAACTACACCTGATGCAGAATGGCTGGCTCATCAGGCACATCAAAGGGAGAAGGGAGGGCTGTAGCAGTTTTCCTCACAATGAAGATGAAGGGAGGCTCAGAGGCTAAGAGAGTGAAAGTGTGCTATGGGTTATAGCTTTTTTTTTTTTTCAATAGCCGTCAAAGTGTACTGAGAACTCAGTTCTATCTCAGTAGAAAGTTACGTTTAAGATCAGAATCATGGATGTTTTGACATTTCTACCATCCTGCATGGTTCAGGAGGGTGGAGGCTGCAAATGTCCAAAAATACAGACAAGTGACCTTAAGTGTGATGGGATAATGGCAGGGGAAGGGCCATGGCTTCTGATATCTCATGGGGTCCATCAAGCCTTTTGCTTTTTGAGGACTGTAGTTTTCTAGTGGTTCAGGCCAGAGTTAGGAAAGGTGAAAAGGGTTCATTTCTGCTCCTGAATTTCTTCCTACCAAGAGCTCCAGTTCCTGGGAAAGCAAGGTTCTCCACCCTGCAGTAGGGGCATCAGGGTACCGCTTCATCCATTTCCCACATAGGAAAAATAGTGCTTATGTAGACTCACAGAATATGTGCTATGCAACTGACTTCTCAGCCATTTGTCTCTGTCATCCCCATAACTACCTCTGTACCAAACACAGATGTGCAAGTGACCAGCAGGCCCCAAGGAGAGACACTCCCCCCACCCCCTTTAGCCCCGGAGTTAAGGTCTTCCTTACTGAAATATCTTTCTTCCCATTTTCATTCTACTTCCTGTGCACTGGGCCCTTAATGCCCTAGATCAGAGGTTCTAACAGCTCTAGGGAGAAAGGCCCCAGGCCCCTGCAAGGGGTTATTATTCAAGCCAATGGCTCCAATGAGATTATCCTCTCTAATGAAGCAGTTACCTCCGCCCTCCCCTAAGCCTGAACTTTCACTGCTGGAGAATTCCCAGCCAAGTGGAAAATTAGAAGGGAAAGGAATGGAGAAAGGAAGGGGATGAGCGAGAGGGAAGGGGAGAGTAGGTGATTGCATTTACTAGAAATTAATTCCAAAACACACACAGAAAAATATTAACTCCCAGTGCTGCTGGCCAAGCAGATTTCAGCATAAAAACCAGGCTCTCTGACAGTCTAGGCTGTCTTCTCGGGCCCTTCAGTGTGGGCCCACTAGGCTCTCCTTGTTTCCATCTTCACCCTCAGATGATCCTAATCCTCATCACTCTGGGTTGGCCCTTGCCTATACTGAAACTCAATCATTAAGGAGCTCTATGCTTAGATCACAATGAAACAGAAAAGATGAAGAGGAGGAGGAGAAAAAAGAAGTCAGGTGGTACTCCAGAGGCCCCATAGTTTGAGTCTTCAATGTTTCTATGGGTCCCATGTGTTGAAGCCTTGTTTCCTGGCCTATGGCACTATCAGGAAGTGGCAGAACATCTAGGATATAGGGCCTAGTAGAATGAAGCTAGATCATTGGGGGAATCGCCTTGAAGAGTACATGGGTTCAGGGCCCTTTTTATTTCTCTCTTTGCTCTTTAATTGCCTTTTCTGTCTTTGCCATGAGGTAAAGAGGCCTCCCTACCACATGTTCCCACCATGATGTACTGTGCTGTCACAAAGTAACAGGACCAAGCAAACATGAAATACCAGGTGGGTAGTAGGCTGGTGTTGACAGATGAGCAGAGGAGGGTAGGAAGAGAAGCTTGAGAAGGCAAAGATGCATCCCAGCTGATCTATTCTAGTTCTAACACAGTCTGTACTGAGAAAGACATTGCCTTTTACTTGAGATACTTTGTGACAGTGACTTTGATAGATTCATATCAGCTTCATCATGCACTTTATCAAACATCTTGGTGTCTTCATGTCCATTAGTGTCATAAGGTACAACAGGCTTGGTATAGGGAAACACTCTGTGCTGTGCAATCTTGACTGCTCCTCTCTGTACAGGCACCAGTGAGCACCCCCCTCGTGTGTGTGTGTGTGTGTGTGTGTAAATTTAAGCCTTAGACGCAGCCCTGGTCTTTGGAATGCCTCCAGGGAGCCAAGATATTAGACTGGTGAGCTAACCATAAAGCTGTATATATGTGAACTATATGCTTGTGTATGCATGTTTGTATATGTATGTTTGTGCTTAGATGTACATATACATGTGTGCACATATAAACATGAAAGAAATGTGGATAATAAATGTCTCCCTTGCATACTAATCTTTTATTTTTTGAGACAAGGACTCTTCATTAGGAAACTCACTGATTCAGCTAGGTTAGCCAGCTGGGGAGCCCCTTGTATCCCCCTGTCTTTACCTCCCAGTTCTGGGATTACAGAGACATACAGTCACACCTTGCTTTTATATGAGAGTCAGGGAGCTAAGGCCAGGTCCTCAAGCTTGTCTGACAAGACCTTTATAGACTATGCCATCTCTACAGCCTCTCTCTAATTTACACAGGAAGACAGCATTTTTAATTTGCAACACTTTTATTATGCAGCATCTATTAAGCTTGTGAATGGGCACACACACAAACACATACACATATCCCCTCTCCCCTCAGGACTAGAAAGAAGTCAAGGGTTAGGAGAGAAAAGCAACTTTTCTTAAATCAATTTGTAGCTAGTAAGCCATGGGGAAAGGGGTTGAAGGTACTAGAATATAGTTTGATACTTTTCTCTAGACTAGAGTCTGATAACCGTTGGTAAAAAGTCAGTCAAAACAAATATGCTGGCAGAAACAGACCCTAAATTCCTTATGATTTTGAAAGCTTTTAGTCAACAGTCCTAAAAGAGGCTAACATAGGTTAGTGTTAAGAAACTAAGAAGCAAGACAAGGCTCTGGGACATGCTTACATGGAGCAGGGGATGACTCACATCCTAGAGTCAAACTATCAAGAGATGACCAAGGATATTGATTAGAGAACAAAATACACTGTACTTTCCTCCCAAGGAAGGAGGTGGTGGTGGGATTGTGATAATGGATGGCCCAAGCACTCCAATCCTGGGAAAGGAAAGGGGAGAAGGGGCTCTAGGAAGGAGGCCCTGGGTCCGACCCCAGCCCTTAGTGGCAAGGTAACATTCATCATAGCTGTATCTGAGAAGTGGCTTCCTACACATTTGAACCTCTAGCTTTGACAGCATGGGTGTAAGCTGGCAGTTTTTCATCAATATTCAGACCTTAGGAAGTGGAATCTCAATTTGTTTGTCTACAGATAGCTTCTTTAGTTTTTACTCTCCTTCCATCTATCTTCCTTTCTACTCTCTCCCTCTTGTGTGGCCAAGACACTACAGAAAGAAAGAACTGAACTCCTTTGTCACATACTTGGGGTGGGTTGAGCCTTCTGCTAACAGAGGCAATCTGCAGGATGTGGAGGCAGAGATGCTGTGTAAATCTGTACATGATCTTCGCAGTGTGGTGCTCATGAGTATTCCTGGGAAGGGTAGCACCTGGGCCAATCAATGAGCAGGATGTGCCACAGGCGGTGAGATCTCGTTACCTGCCTAGACAAAGATAGGCTTCTTTGCCTGGGAATGATGCCAAGGCAGGGGATGATGGAAGGGGACTGGGGACCTGCCAAGCCTGGAGGGTGTGTTCCTGGCCCAGGACAGAAGACAGCTGTGATGGGACAAAAGCAGACTGGGCTTGTGGACTTTTATTCCATTTTGCCCAAATTAGAACAGGTGGGCTCACACAGAGAGACAGGCCCTGGGAATGCAGGCTGAAAACTGCAGGCTCAATAAATAGGCAGCTCTGTGTTTGCCGGCCTTGTCATTAGGAAGACAGGCCCATAGGCAGGGCCAGGGGCTGCAGAAGAGTGCAAAATGGGGACCTCTCCTTACCCCTGGGCTGGCAGGTATGCACTCTGTCACATTCACTAGTGCAGAGGGAGGGACAGCAGAAGGATTTAAATGATGCATCATCTCTTCAGCATCCCACAGCCCTCCTGTGACCTCCATGGTACAAAAGCTCTTTCAGTGACATGGGCACCTGTTTGCAGACGCCCTGTCCTTAGGCTTCTTCTTCCTTTGGCGTTTTCTCTATGGCACTCTCTCACCCTCTTGCTCTTTTTGTCAGTCTCTATAATACACACACACACACACACACACACACACACACACACACACACACACACTCACTCACTACCACCACCACCACCATCATCTTACTCCCTACAACCATAGGAAAGGCTGTCAAAAATGACTATGAAAACAGACTCAGCCCTGTTTTATGCTTTGCCATAGACTTCATGAAGATCACTATTTCAGGAAGATCAAGTGGGTGGTCCTTGCCCACCCACTTAGCAAGGGCCACTTTCACTTAGCATAGAGTCTTGTCCAGCATGGAAGCCTGACAAATGTGCTGACACCATCATTGCATCAAAGGCCTGGTCCCAGCTGGGTTGTGGTGACTCACACCTGTAATCCTAGCATTTGGGAGGCAGAGGCAGACAGATCTCTGAGAGTTTGAGGCTAGCTACAGCACAAATACAGAACAGCCAAAACTACACAGAGAAACCCTGTCTTTAGGTTGGGGGGAAGGCCTGGTCCCCTAGAAAGTTCAGCTCAGAGACAATACAACTTGGTCATTTTGCATCCCTGAGCTTAGCATCATGTCCAGCATAGAAATTAACTCTGTTTACCTTGCCCTTCCCTTTCTTATGCTTTGCCCATGTCCTTTCTGTTGTTTCTCTAAATCATGCATGTCCATAATGTGCCCACTGGAAAGGACAGGCCAGTGCAGGGCAGGAGGAGAAACTTCTGTGTTTGACTTGAACCAAGACCCATAGATAGCACTGACTAGGATGAAAGAACCTTCTAGATGGAGGCAGCGATGTCTACCTGGGATACCTGAGTTTGTATATGTTAAAGTTTTTCAGACAGAACTCTCTGGTTCCATGCATTTTATCCTATACAAGTTTAAAATTGTATTTTGATGGAAGGCATCCTAGAAAGCCAAGAACCTACCCTTGTTCACCCACCTTGTGCCGGAGCTACTTTTAGTCATTAACTCTGAGAGGCCAGGGGAAGGACCTGATGAGTAGTTAGTTCAGTGATCAGACAGTATAGGCTGTGCGAACTGAGACCTCATGGGCTGTGTCCAACTACAGAGATTACCAGACACCCTGGGCACTGTTCCAGTGTCACTGTATGCCTGCCATCATGTTCAGGAGCTTCACTAGCAGCTGAATGTTATGGAGAACAGTACCCAAAGCTGCAGAGAGCCCTGAACTCATACTGCAGCAGCCTTTATTTCCCCCATCACATCCTCAAGTTGGCACCATGACAAGCCACGGTGCTTCTTCCTTACTGTAGATGCCAAGTGTCTTCCAGACAGTGTTATGTATGGTCAACGCTCAATATTTGAAGATTCTATATTTCAAATTCAGCTAATTGCTACCATTTATTAGTGGCTCCCAAGCTTGTTTTCATGGCATTTTTGATGTCATCTATGTCCATATGCAGACTGGGAATGGCTTGAGTCACATGGTCCCAGATAGGGTAGAAAGAAATGACATTCTGCTAACTTGTTTCAGTTCATTAGAAATGTGAATCAGTTGTACTTACAGCCTCACAGGTTTCCAAGACAGGATACCTAAACTGCACTAATTTCAGCAATCATTACAAACTCCCCGATCGTACCTACATAGTAGCTCTCAACTGTGGTTTCTTGGGCACAGAGAGGCCCCAGAAGCAGCAGCTCAGTGCTGGAAGGCAGACAATAAAACCCTTATACAGTCCCTGTTCTCTGGGAGCCAGTGCTTAGGAAGGGCTGATATCTAATATGCAAACTGCGATGAGATATGACGCCAGGCTAAAGAAGGTAAGGGAAAGCAGCGGGAACATCTGCTGGTTAAGCAAAGACAGCTTGAAACTGTGACATCCTTGGGGACTCAGGCACACCATTCAAGGACCATTTAGAAAATCACTGGAGTTGACCAAAGTACAAGAAGAAGGACACTCAGCAATTGCTGTATTCTATGAGATCACTGACTACTCTACCTGATGTGCCAGTGTTCAACTAACCACAAAGCATCTTGCCCAAGTGCTTGCCTTCAACATTCATCTATAGTTCAGTGAAGTAGGCAAACCATGCATCCCCCTTTCCAGGCTACAAAGTGCGTGTGTGGGATGCTGGGCATATTTGGATTTAAATCCCATGTCAGACACCATAGTCATGTCCATGGCTGTTTCCTTTATGGCAAGCGGAGACTGGAGCTGCTACCTTTCCTGTGTGGTGGCCTGCTTTATGAAGACCCTGACTATCCTTTGGCTTTAGTTTACCTTTGTTTTCTACCATAGGGAGTCAGGTATTATGCTATACAAGGGAAAACTAAGGCCATTCAAAAAGTAGTACATGGCATTTTTCTTCTTAGACCTGCTAAACCCAGATGTGTTGCTGGGTGGTAAGGCACTCTAGCCCCTCGCAATCTTCCTAAAGTCTCAGTGGCCTGAATTCTCACTGAGATCAGTGTCCCATGGGGCTGGAATAGATAGCATCATGACACAAACTAACAGGGACAGCGAAACCTGTGATTTGGTCCTGAGGGATTTCAGGGAGGTGCCAGCTTTTCTGATTGCCCCAGTGACACTTGTTGTATATGCTATGACTACTAAGGCATGCTCTACAAAACAGTAGGCTAGGTGGCTTCTAAGTCCCCAAGGAAGGCGTTAGGTTGAGAAAGCATTCATTCCTTTTCTGAGAGATACTGCCATGCAGGACAAAGAAATGTATCTCCTTCTCCCTTACAAGTTAAGCATCCCCTCTTTTGGCTTGATACAAGCTGGTATACATTCTAAATGCACTTCTCCACCCTCCTTTGTGGGAGGGAATCCTGGGCTCCATTGCACAATTATTGATGACCTTGAAGTACACTTGAGCACAGCTTCCAATCTGCTCTGAGTTGTGTGTATTTCAGCATGTGTCTCAGTGGTTCTCAAATTCTTTTTGCTATAATACACCTAACAGATTTCAGGCCTTTTCTTAAGGGACTCAAGTCCTCATTATGTCCAACACCCAGAAATAGGGAAGTTGGCTGTTCTCTTGGAAAGACTGTATAAGAAAATAGAGTGTTTTTAATTGTCAGAATCTAAGAGAGTGTTTACTGCCTTTGAAAGAGGAGAAAGACAAGATCTCACCTCCAATTTCTTATACTTTAAAATGCCTGAAAATTACAATAAATGTCATTGGTACCAAGTAAATCAGGCTGTTAATGGGAAGACTAAAATCTTATTTTATAATGTGTGTGGTTAGTTCAGAGCATATCAGGTTTCAGGGGGCCAAAGGAATCAGCTGTAGTTAAAGTAAGACCAAATTTCATTGGAATGGGGTCTAACTCTGGTGGGTATTCTAGGAAGGGAGAAGAAAAAAATCTTGGGACTAGAGAAATGACTCAGTGGGTAAGTGCTCTTCCAGAAGGCCCAGGTTGAATTCCCAGAGCTCACAAGGCAGCTCGCAACCATCTGCAGCTCGAGTTCTGGGGGATCTGAACCGTTCTCTGGGCCTCTGTGAGCACCAAGCACACACATAGTGCACAGACACTGTTCATGCAGGCCAAACACTGATACACGTCAGAGAAAAATTAATTACACCTTTAAAATGATCTTGAGATCTCCCCTGGCTAGTTGTCTGCCACTCTCAGTTCACTAAGTTACTATTTGCTTCCACTTTAATGTGACTGTCCTCTCCCCTCTTCTGGAGAATAAATGGAATCCCCCTGCTCCCCATTGGAAGCACAAGGGGGAAAAGACCTGTGTCATGGGGAGGGGAGATGCTCTGCTGAAAAGTCAAGCAAACTGAGGTTGGACAAGTCCAGGAGTCTGTCTTCCTGTGGCTCTTCAGGGTGTCATTGCCAGGGTGACTGCCATATTCTGACCTGTCATCATTCTATGGTGCTATTGCCTTATACGTCTTAGTGGAACTGGATAAGTTAAAGTGAACCCAGAAAGAACAGAAGAGCAATAAAGCTTTCAAAGGGTAGACTGAAGGAAGGGTGAGGATGAGAAGTGTGCACAGGGAGTGAATGGAAGCACAGAGAGGAGGCTGAGAGCGGCTGTAGGGAAACAGGAGACAGCAGAGAGCGGCCAATGGTACTCACGTGTTGTGGAGAACACACCAGCCACAATGGGGGTCGCCTGAGCCAAGACACTCGCCACAGCTCCGATACTGCCCACAGGACTCCACAGGAACTCTGGTAAGCTAGAACAGCACAATGAAGACCAAGCTGTCAGTCAAGAATCTTCAGAACACCTAATGGTCCACAGTTAAAATTGTCAGCCTAAGTGAAATCGTATTACCCAAGACATCAGAGGAGTATGGGGCTGCTTAGAGCCCCAGAACCACAGAGAATTTTGAGGGGCCATATTGGAGTAGGTGGCTGCACAGCATCCGAAGATACAGCCACATACTAACATGTATCTGGAAATCAGACCATATTGGCTTCCTATAAAATATCATAAAGGAGACTACACGTTACACATTTAAATTTTCCTATTACACCCCCCCAATATTTATACAAATACTCAATCCATTACATATTTGTTTCCTATCAAAGTAATAAGGCCAAATGTTCATTCTTTTTCCATCTTGTTTTACTTTCCCTCACCTCCTTTCCTTAGGTCTCAGCACTTTTGTTTTTCCAGAGAGAACTTAACCCCCACCCAGCACCCTTCTCTCTTCCTCTTCCTCACTGTTTAACAAGGTGCCTGATCTACCCTGTGGCTGTCTTCTACCAGCTCCTGCTTCATACTGTTGACCAACTTGCTCCAAAAATTGATTTCACTGCAGTGCTTTCAAAGATCAGCCTTGCTATTTCCCCCTACCCACACCCTTTTCATGATTTGAGGCTTCCTCTCCAGCCCAGAGACTTTACATTCGCTTCCAGCAGCAGCTTGTTAACATAAAATGTTCCACATGACATTTTCACTTAGCCCAAATGCCTCCATTTCCTGCATGCTTTTAAATATCGTTTGAATTTCTTTGTTCTCCAAGGCAGCCTTGATGTCGCCTTACATGATGCCCAAGTACCAGCTACACTGTGCATATTTAAAGATGACACTCAGGATCAAATGGAATTTTTATTTTCTTTTTATAGCCTTGCTCTTTATTTTCTATTTTGCCAGTTTCTTCTATACAAAAAGTTTTATATTTTTTTCATTTTTGGGTATTTTATATATCTACTTTTTATCTCAATGGAGGACTTCTTGCCTGGTCTTTCTAGCCAGGGCAACTAGCTATGGTCACCATCAGAACCAGGACAGTAAATTGTGCATGCTGACCTGGCTAAACAGTCTCTGCTTGCAAGAGAGGATAGAGGCTGTGTTTCCCCTGCTGTTCCATAAAGCATCTGTGCTGTAAAATTATGTCCACTTGGCAGGGGTTACTTGTAACTCACACACAGGCAAACTGGCACCAGAGCCTGCTCAATTAGTCTCCACACTCTTTTGGAATTAATTAATAATTAATTCCAAGTCCCACCATGGGCTCCTTTGCCTTAATTTCCTCATTTCCTTTATCTATCTTTTTGTAGCTACCTCCACCCATTCTTGCAGCTTTGCCCTTGGCTTTTATGGCTTGTTCTTAATGCCTTGGTTTTGCATTTGGAATTTTCTATAAAAACTTTTATTATTTATTTATTTGTTTGTGTGTTTGTGCATGCACAGTTGTACACATGTGGAGTTCAGGACCAACTTGCAAATATTCACTTTCTCCTACTACCATGTGGATTCTAGAGACAGAGCTCTGGCTAGCAGGCTCGGGGACAAGCATCAGCACCCACTAAGTCTCCTCTCTGGTTCCTGGAACTTTATCTGACTTTCTGTCATTGTCCAGGTGATTTCCCCCATGACAGCAATGTCTTCATAATTAACTTTGATGATCAGAGTTTTTGTTTGTTTGTTTTATTAATTACCCTGCTGGCTCTGCAGGCAGCTAGGAATTGAGCTTATTCCTGGTGCCGCTTTAATTTTTCTGTCGCTCCTTAAACAAATACCTTCTAGTCACGTAAATATATGCATAATAGTGTCCAACCCAGAGGATCCTGACTCCTAGGAATTCCGGAGTAGGAATAAGATTCACAAGCTATTTTCAGTGTTTCCAAAAGCCCACTGGAAACTGGATTGTTGTTATTTTATGTGTTTATGCATGCTCATGTGTGTCCCATATTAACATGGGAAATATATTATTACTTAATAAATGCAGTTTGTTTAGTAGACAGAATCTTTCAAAATGTGACTCCCCTAGGGGAAAAATAATAAAAAGGGCTATAGATGGTGAAAGTTGGGAACCATAAGTACATAATCATGTTTTTATGGCTTCCAGCTGCCTGTCTGGCACTCCATATTTTGCATGGGCTTAAAGAAAAAATATCATGGCTTTCTCAATCAAAAGCATTTTCTTGGTCTAAACTTAATTAACACTCTTTCCAGTTTCTCCTATGGACATGTTCAAAAATCTGTCTTGCATGGAATATACCCTGGAATTCCAGAGTGAACCCTGGGCTCTAGGGTATGCCCTGCAGTTCTGGAATATACCCTGAGATGTTGGGCTGTGTCCTGGGATTTTGAAATGTTAGCTTAAATTCTGGGGTATGGGTATGGCCCAGAGCTCCAGGGTGTGCTGTAGGGTTCTGAAGTGTGGCCTGTGATTTCAGAGTGTTGGTGATCTCTGGAGTTCTAGAGTATGGCACTTTGAGTAAAGAACCAGCCACTGGGTGAGTCAGATAACTCAGGAATCTTTGCATTCTAAAAATAACTTGGAACTGGTGTTTACCAATGTCAGTAGTCCAGAGTTATAAAATCCTTCCTCTCTTGATTTGAAACAGCTGTCATTTTCTGTTTGGTTGGAAAGGATGTTGGAGCCTGCAGAGGGAGGTTCAAAGCATCCTTGCCTGCTACTAGCAGTAAGACCCTATTGTCTCTGGGACTTGTATTTCCTGTCCTTAAACATGGAGCTAAACCCTATTCCCAATGTACCTATTCCTGAAGCACATGACCATGAAACTGGTTTATAACTGGTCAAGGGCCAAACATTTTTCAGGTGATGTTTATGATTTCCACAGGCTTTCCCTTGGGCATTCCATTCCCTGTTGCTCATTCCACTGACCCCTCGCCCAAGTCATAGAGATGTGCTCTGAGCCTTCCTAGGTCTGGTGAGCTACATCACAAGTTAATAGACCTGGAAGGGACTAATAGTCCTTAGTCCTTTCACTGTGTCATTTCCTCTTCAAGTGTGACATCAGCCCCTAAGCCATTTACCATTCCACTCTTCTGATGGGGCTCTGAAGTTACCTAAGCTTTTGGACTAATTCGGACCTTTTTCAGCTTCCAAGTCCACTCCATGATGTCCTTGCATCTCAACTAAGCATCTGTATGGAATACGACATGTATCTCCAACAGTTGAAAAGCTAAGTCTTAGCTCCCCACTCTCCAGCTGAACTTGAACAATTCTCTCTGGGTTTCTTTTCAATCATCTATAAAATAAGCATCCAGAAGGCTTCATCCTAGAATTCCTTTTGGATCTGACATTCCATCTCCTTATAAATGTCCAGACTAAACCACACCCATATCAGTCTGTCTCTCTTGTTTGGATTTCATGGACATGTGTAAACATGATATTGAGGACTTTCAAGAAAACACACCCCAAGGATAATCATCTGGGAATCTACAGGTTTCTTCTTGAAGGGCCAACATCAGAGATCTTTACCTTCCTTAGAGGTCAGTCCCACTAGGCACCATGTTATTTTTACTACTTGCTTGTGAGGTTGATCTAACTATTCCCAATCTTTTAAAGCATGGATGCTAAAATCAAGGGAATTCTAATAGATCAAAGAAAACAGTTATCATTTGAGGGATTGATGTCACCTTTCTCCTCTTTGCAGGGTCTCCCTGGGGAAGGGGAGGGGCCAGGTACTCCCAGAAGTCCTACTCCCAGCTCTCAGGTCACTTGCTTTCTAGCATGGCCTAGTGCTTTTGCTGTGGCTCCATCTTCTCTAGCTACAATATTGCTTTCCTATAGACAATTCTAGAATGAATGTGTCAGTTTTCCTGAATCACTTTTTCAAACTGAAATTAGTGCAGCCAAATCAGTTACAAAATATATACCCTAAAGTCCTGGGTCCTTTTCACACCTTGCTACTATGTTGCAAAGGTGGCCAGATGGCTCTTAGCCACCTTGCTGCTCTGATTCCTCTCTCTCCCCCAGTATCTGGATTCTCTACCTACACTGGACACCAAACAAAGCTGCCTCTCCACACCCCTCCCCACCTTGGTTCCTTTCCTGACCCTGAAACATAAACCACTCCAGATGCAGAGCCACACAATTAATTAAAAGCACCCCACAATGATTAAAGTCTTAGGCTACAGTGCCAGGCATGCTAATGTACCAAGTGAGGGAATTCAGACCCCAGGAAGAGGTGAAACAAAAGAAGTCTGTATTAGGGGGCTGACTTCTGTTGGGAGAACAAATCAGATGACAATGTGACCTAAGCTATCATAATGACAGATGGTGTTAGAGACCACAGAAGATTGAAGTCCCTCCCCTGGCCACTGCACTCCAGGAGAGGTTGCTGATTGATGTGGCTACAATGTAGCCTTTAGTGTTTCCTGAGAGGGAGCCCTACGCCTTCTCAGGACCACCTATAATTACAGCAGAGGGAGAATGTAGCTCCTAGAACAAGATTGAGGTCAGATTTGCCCAGAGTTGCTTGGCGCACTGTCCCTGCCTTTGTATAGAAATTTACCAGGTAGTGAGAAATCCCTCAAAAATGGATTTGCCATGTAAGATGGTGACTTCATACCAAGTACATAGTCAAAAGGCAAGAAAGCTGGGCCTCAAAGTCAAGTTTGCATGTTCATGTTCACAGCAAATTATTCACGATAGTTAAAACTGGAAACTACCCGACTCCATCCACAGAAGAATGGATGAACAAAATGTGGTATGAGATGGTATTTGGCCATCAAAGGAAGGGAAGGCAGAGTGGTGGCACATGCCTACAATACAACGCTCTAGAAGCAGAGGCAAACAACGTAAAAGTTCAAGAACAGTGTGGACTACATACTAAGATTGAGGCCAGCCTGAGCTACAAAAAGAAATCTTAAGAAGCCAAAAGAGAGAGGGAAGAGGGAAAGAAATTCTAAATAAACTTTAAGGACAATATGTTAAGTAAAATAGGCAAGACATAAAAGGACAATGATTGCAACACATATGAGTTGCTAGAGACTCATAGTGAGAAATCAGAATGGTGGCTGCCAGAAACTGGAAGTAAGAAGGGAGAAATGAATTGCTATTGAATGGGTGCAGAGTTTCTGTGTAGAAAGATGAAATGTTCTAGAAATGGCTTCATCACTTATATGTACCCTAATGGCCTTGAGTACCAAGAAACATTTAAAATAGCAAATTTCATGGTATATATCTTTTACAATCATTATTAAAATGTTGTAGAAATGATCTTCTGAGTGGCCACTGGCAAAGGGCTCCTCTTCAGCAAGGCAAAGTAAACATGAAAACACCTGCTCAACTCCAAGGGTCAGGGGCAAGCTGGCTAATGCATCCATGTTCAGTAGATAGATGTTCTGAGATGCTTTAGTGAACAGACACGTTTTTCAGCTCCTCCGCTTAATCTCCCTTGCACAAAGGTTTGGAGATAACTGTCTCTTATCTTGCTCTATCATTTTGTCTCCTGATCTGGAAAGATAATGTCAATCTCTCTATCCAGAAATTTCCTTTCCTCCACATTCTCCAAGAGGCTCAGAATTGAAATGGTTCGTGTGATGGTAGCTATCCCCTGACTTTAAAGACTTGTTTCTTTCTTTTTTTTTTTAAGTTTATGTGTCTGTGTGAGTCTGTGTGCATCCTGTACATGCAGGTCCCCAAGGCTGGACGAGGGCACTGATAGCCCAGAAGTAGAGTTCAGCAATTAGGAGCTACCTAATGTGTGTTTGGGGGATTGAACTTGCATTATCTGCAGGAACAGTATATATTCTTAAGCCCTGAGGCAAACCCCTGACTTCAGATAACCACCCTCCTTCCCATTATGACCTGTGGGCCCTGCACTATCCTCCCTTTCCCATACTTTTCTTCTTGCATTGCTTTCCTGAGAATAACACTGATTTTCTTTATCCTTTTCCAACTAAGGTTAAGCTTCCTTAAAGAATGTAGTATGCTTTGGCTTGTTCTTAGACTATGTTTAAGAATATCATCACTTACTTTAATTTGTGTGAGTACATATATATGTATATATGTAATATTTGTGTGTATGCATATACAGGTGTGTATGTGTGCCAGAGGGCAACCTGACTATCATTTTTTTAACATTGTTAAAAACAAAACAAAACAAAACAAAACATTGTTTTTTTGAGACTGAGTCTCTCACTGGCCTGGAGCTCATCAAGTATGCTAACCTGGATAGCTACCCAACCCCAGGGAGTCACTGTCTCTGTATATCTGACATGGGTTCTAGGTATCTAACTCAGGTTCTCATGTTTATAAGCCAAGAACTTTGCTGTCTATGTTATGCCCCTTCCCTACTTTTATCAATAGACTCATCATCATTGTCATCTCTGTAACTGTCATCTTCCTTACCTTACTAGTCTCATGACCAAAGCCTATCAATTTATTAAACAGTAGCTTAGGCTAGAATATGATGAGTGACAAAACAGACCAAAGGACCCATCCCAGCTTGCAACACCTGGCCTTGGTCTCGCTAAGTTTCTGTTAGCCAACTTCACTCTTAGAGGGTCTCAGAAGCTGAGCATCCCCTAACCGCTAGAGAAACCAGTGTTATCTCATGAGGTCTGGCTCCATGATGGCCAGCCCTGCCACTTTTCCCCTTTGCAAGCTGCTTTTTGCTGGCAGTCAGGCGTGACTCTGCGTGTTGCCGCTCTCATTCTAAGGATGCCTGCTACTCCACCGAATGCACACAGAAACACTCCTTCTATGCTGTGCACAGTCTCTCTGTGCATCTCTCATTTGTTTAAGCATTTGACATCCTGGTTGAAATGTGAGTTATTACTTCATCTCTGCTCTTATAATTGGATGCTAATGCTACAGTGGCTATACCAAGCCTGATGGCTGGAGTTAATTTAAGTGTCCAAAAGGCTTCCTACGTACCCAATTTCCTTCAAAATTGTCAAAAAAAAAAGAAAGAAAGCAAAAAAGAAGCCAGAAGACCCATTAAGAAACTCAAAGAAGCTCCTGGGGAGCTGTCAAGCTGCATAGATGTGGCACTCAGTGGCATCCTTCATGCTGTCCTCTTGTCTCCTGTTCCCAAGCAAGGGGAGTAGAGCTGAAGAATTAACTAAATAGTGCATATACGTCTCAGTGACATAGACCTGGGGAGCGTCCATGGTCTCTCCTCCAGCATGTCTTTCCTTTGGTAGCTTCTGGCTACATTTCTAGGTTTGTTTCTTCTGACTTTGGACCATACCAGGAATTCAGAGGCCTTGGAAGCCCTCCCCCCCCCACCATGGCCAAGATTGTCACCTATGGTCAAATCCCTCCAGGTATATGGAATCCTTAAACTCATTTCTCTTCTTGGAGGTGAAGGAGCTTTCTAACTTAGCTGCTTGATAAGAGGGACAAATGTCAGGAGACTGGTACCAGGGAGTTGTGGATGTACTTTGTACCTCAGTTCATCTAAGTTTACCTTTTAGAATCACCCTTGCTGCTACCTCACGGAGAACAAGGAGGCAGAATGTATGTTTCCCACCTTTGACACTGGTCATGGCTTTAAGACTTGACCAATGAGAAGTTAGTGAGCATAGGGCCGGTACATGCTTGGGATTTGCTCAAGGGATTGACTTTGTCCTCCCATGCTATGGCATCTCTATAAGAAGAGTTTCCTAGGTCTCTGCTTCCTCTTCCTCTTGGGTCTCAAAGAGCCTATGTGGAGCATGATCTGAGCCCTGCCCACAGCCAGACATCAGGCCAGCTTGAAGCAGAACTGTCCAGTGAGATAGCTGATATGACATTGCTCTATGAGGATGTGAGTATGAGAATAATGTTTACCATGTGCTGCTGAGCTCTGTGTGAGCACAGTAATAATAGACACGGTAGTGCAGTAATAATAGACAGAGGGGCTGGGCAGAGAGTTACACAGGGGCACAACAGCCTCCTGAGAGGTAGTAGGGAAGGAGTTAGATGGAGGAGAAATAAGTTTTGATCAGTTAGCTTCTTTCTATCCTGGGCATCAGTACCACACCAACAGTGACTGTGGCAGTGGTAGCATGCTCAGAGATTTTCACAGCTTGAACATCACTCAGTGGATCCCTTCATGTCCTTCTGTACCTGTCATGCTCTGTTAACTCTGTCTATGACGAGGTAGATCTGAAGAGAATTTAGCCACATGAAAAGTACCAAAGAAAGACTCTGGAGAAAGAATTCAGTTCTGCAGATGTTATTGGACCATCACACTGACTTCCTGGTGTCATAGCCTTGGGAACTAGTTTGCTTTGAGCTTTCTTACTTTTCCTGCTTATGTCCTGATGCATATGGCTAATGCATCAGGAAGGATGCTTAGGTATGCCAATACAGCCTCCTCCTGCCTTCAGGTAAGGGCTCTGGGGTCAAGGTCATTGATATGTAGAGCAGCATAATAGCTCCAGAGCATGACGGTTGAGCTCTGAGCTTCAGTCTGCTCTGGATGTACTGGTGACCTTGGATAAAGATTTCCCCTTCATCATCAGGTTTCAGAGGATTCATTTTCAGATAGGTGGATAAGTCATACAGTCTCTGAGTATTTGGTCACAAAATACTAATACAAATGGTTCAGGAAGCATTCTGAAATGCAAAGTGGCAGATGTTGTGGAGGGCTGCAATTTGCTGCTATTAATAAGTATAAATGCCTAATAGGAAGCCAGTTTGCTCTGGGATCTTGGAGAGCCAAGAAGTGAGTGCAGGCACCGGAATCAGCAACATATGCTTCTCCTCATTAGCTAGTGGTGGTAGATGGGGAGCTGGGCAAGAAGTGCTATGCATTCTGCAGAGCCTCAAGAAATCACTGTATCCCCACACCTCAGCCCATCCCCACATCTCATCGCATTCCTGAGCCTCCCACTGTGAACTGTGCTTCAGTGGGATGCCATAATCCTCAGCCAGATCCATCATCAAGGAGAGAGCTGAACCCTTTTCTGCTGCACAGATGGAAAAGCCATGCCCCACAAAGGCTGAGTAGCTTTCCCAAGGTCACTTCGCTGGGTGGTGGTAAAGGTGGAATGGGAAATAAGGCCAGAGCTGCAGGCTACCTTTGGATCGTCCAGACACTGCTGGCCCTTTCCACATATGACCCAGGGCACCGTGGAACCTGTCACTACACATCTATACCTAGGACTTGGATGGAGAAGCTCACAGCACCACAGGATTCTTACTGTAAGATCAGGATGGGTGACTGAGTTCAGGAATGGAGGGAATACCCTTGTGAGCAAAGAAGCCAGCACTAAGTGGGAACCCAAAACAGAGACCAGTGATTGCTTTCTATACATTTATTTCTCCTCTAGGAATACTCTTTGGCTCTGGTAAGTATAATCAGAGAAGGAAATGAAGGTTGAAATAGCTTTGTCTCAATGACAAGTGAGAAGCTGGGGCTTGGGGGAGAAACAGAATTGGGTTTGAGTACTATGCCTGCCACTTCTTATGTGCTGTGGGCAATGCCTTTACTTTGCTGAGCCTCCTCCCTTCTTCTCGTGCTGGAGGGTTGAGGGTTACTTGGGATGGCACAGAGGAGTGTGTGAGTGAAATGCCAATAACAAAGTGTTCATCTATTGTTCCAGCATCTTACTCAGCTAGAAGTCATCTCTCCTGCCTCCCCCACACCTTGTATTCAGCTCATGTACAGTCGATGAGAACAGGCGTGTGAGTGAAAGCGTGCCTTTGTGAATGCATGCATGCATGAATGCGAGAATGGATGCAGGCAGAAATGCATGCCTGCATACAAACATAAAGGCATGGATGCAAGAATGAATGAAAGACTGAATGAGTGAAACAGCCAAGCTCCTATACATTAAAAAAAAAATCTCCTGATTTGGCAAAATATTGATTCTACCTTTAACTGAGAATTTCTGGATTACTGTCTCAAATTTGGACTGTTGCCCCAAGTCTCAAGTTCACCTTTTAGGTAGAAGGTCAAAGTGTCTGTCCTCTACAGTACCATGCTTACATCACACAGTTGTCTCAGGAGACCTAATCTCCAGGGCTGTGGTGATGCTAGACAGGCACATTCCTGGACCATCATACTCCAGTGGAGAACACCAGCAATCACAATCTCATACTGCTCAGACAGCAGCTCTGCCTACATTCAGGGGACATAGAACCAAGGAAAATGAACATTCTGGCATTTTCAGAGTTAACAGGGATGTTGGGCAAAATCTCTCTTCCTCCTCCTTTGTTTCTGTGGTTTCAGGGATTATCTGAGGCAATGTGGCTACCATTGCTATTCTTTTGCCACTTTATACACCCAATATGGCTAAGATGTTATTTCTTGACCTAGTCTTCAGGTCAAGGCTGAAAGAAAAGACACAGTCAGAGGACCAGAACCTGACAGGGGTAGTGGAGAAATAAGGGCTCCTTCCCAACAGCAGTCTAGCAGGTGAAGAAGCAGCTTCTGTACTGGGGGTCAAAGTGCCGGTCCTGCTCCAGCCATCTTTCACCAGTGACATCGACAAAAGCAATGGACTCATGTGAGCTGGGGCTGGGGACCTGCTGGCTGAGTTTTCTAAGCTCAGCCTGCTCAATGAGGCCCTTTGTTCCTGCAGCCAAGAAGGAGAGGGAGGAGGAGAGGCTGGCACAGGGACACCTAACTCCCCTCTCCACAGGCCACTGAGACAAGCTGGTTCGGTGGCATATGCTGAGTCCTCCTCTGGCTGGCTGGCTCTGCCTCTTTGTGGGAAGCCTCGGGGTAGGTGGATGGGCTGGTCTCCACTCAGTGCTCTTCCCTTCCTTCTGATGTCCTCAGGCAAGGGCATCACCAGCCATGGTCTCCAGCTTTGGTCTGACTATGGAAACTGTCCCCAGTCCATTCTTGTGAGCATGGATGCGGAGGGGGGTGCTCAGATGTGTTGTCTGATTATAGCAGTGGTTTTTCCACATACCTGTGCATTCTGAGCCACAAGGAAATGCCTCCATGCTCCTTGTAGACATTCCTGACTAGATATGCACATCGTCTGAGCAGGAAGCAAATATCTTTTTTTTTTTTTCTAGGAGTAATTTGATCCTGGGAAAGCCACTGTGCCCCAAGGCATGGAAAGTGATACTTCTCTCAGAGGAAGCCTTAGGAGTCCCTTCTCTCAGGAAGCCAGGTGTTGCTGGCTTTAGGACATGCCAGAAACCATGCGTGCAGTGAGTATGCATAAACTCTCTTCCTCTGCACTCACCACTTACCTCAAGGTACCACCTAACCCACCAGCACCCACTGAGGCTCTGATTGTAGGACAGGTCCAGGCTGCTGCTGAGGACGTTAAGAAAAAAGTCTTTGCTCACTAGGTCACCTGTGCCTTCACAGGCTTCCCATGTTCCTGGCATGAGAAGAGGATGCTCTGAGGGCAATTAACGCATGAAAGAGCAATAGGTAAAGTACAGCATGCTAAGAGGACGAGGTTCAGATGTGTGGGTGCAAGCTCTGTAAGGAGTGATTTTTCGGGGATGGCTGAAACCTAAAATAAATGACCAACAAAGGTCCTTTCTGCAGTCTTCCTGGAAGAAATTCTGGTCTCTGAGCATAGGCACATGGCTGTGGCTTTTCACTGGGCTAATGATTATTTGGAAGAAACCTGAATGTCTATCCACAGGGTGGTTTATGGTGAAATACTCATATGCAACAATACTGGTCTGATATCTACTGACATGGACAGATAGCCATGATTCATCTTTGAGCTTAAAAAGCAAGATTCAGAAAAGACATTTTATGAGTCTCAGATCAGATGCTTTTTTATTAAACTTTATTGTAAAGATCTTGCAAAAAAAAAATCATGCAGTGAGATTAGACAAATTCAAAAAGCTATACATCTCATTGAACTTCTACACAGTTAAAATAGCCATACTGAAACTGTGTAGCTTTGCATTGGATTTTATAATTTCACTATCAAATATATATATATATTTTTGGCTGGGCAAGGTGCACACACCTATAATCACAACACCTGAGGAGGCAGAACACAGGGGATAGGACAGCCAAGGCTACACATATATGTCTCACCTCCCATAAATACATATAAATAAATATAAACACATATTTATGTATATATAAATATAAAATATACTATACATATAAAAATATTTATGGGAGGTGGTTTTAATATACATATTTGCAATTACCCGCTCCATACACCCACAGCGAAATCCTGGGCAAAGAGTTAATACTAGAAAAACAACAGCTTTATATAGTCTTTCATGACTTGTTTCCATTGCAGGCATTCCACCCTTCCTCATTACTTAATACTCATCTTTTCTTGTTATTTCTACATGTTATACTGCATGATATGTATATTTGTTTACATCTACACACACATATATTTCAGGCTAGGATGTGCATATGAACAAGAGCATACAGATTTTGTGTGACCTCTCTTAATGTACCTTCTACATCCATATGTTTTCCTGAAAATTCTGTAATTTTATTTTTTGTTAGAGGAGAATAGTATTCCATATTACACATACACCCAGCCAATTTGTATTCATCCTACTTCTGGAACCTCTTGGGTGCTGGAAGTCCAGGTGTGCCCCGTGTTCACATCAGATTCTAGTTTTCAAAGAGACCTGTGCAGCAGACAGTCATATGTACAGGCAAATTGTTTTATAAAGGATAATTTCTGGAGAGAGAGGGAAGTTGTTAGCAGGAGTTAACACTGGGAGATTTTAAAATTTTTCACAATTAAGCTATAAGTATGAGTTAGCACGGCCAGATGGTGGCAGCCCATGCCTTTCATCCAGCACTCAGGAGGCAGAGGCAGGTAGATCTCTAAACTAGAGGCCAGCCTGGTCTACAGAGTGAATTCCAGGTCAGCTGGGGCTACACAGAGAAACACAGTCACAACAAAACAAAACCAACAACAACAACAAAATAAGCCCCCCCCCCATTAGCCCAGAATATATTTTAGGATCAAAATCTTTAGTTGCTTTTTTTGTTTGTTTGTTTGTTTGTTTTGTCTTTAACATTCATACAATTTCAAACATTCTAGAACAGTGGTTCTTAAGCTGTGGGGTGTGATCAAACAGCCCTTTTACAGGCGTCACCTAAGATGATCTGCCCATCAGATATTTACATGAGGTTTCATAACAGCAGCAAAATTACAGTTATGAAGTAGTAGCAATGAAAATAATTCCATGGATAGGGGTCACCACATGAGGAACTGCATTAAAGGGTCTCAGCATTAGGAAGGTGTGAACCTGCTCCAGAACTATGGAAAGGATTCAGGGCTTTTTAGCATCTCCTTCCTGGTCTATTTTGTGACTGGCACAATGGAGCACTGTCACTCTCTGTCAATGTGTTTTGTTTTGTCTTTGCAAAGTTAACCAACTCATTGAGTGGAAAGTCCCTGGTTGACAATGGCACCACAGAGTGAGGTCACCTGTTCACCCAGAAGTCATCCCCATCCAACAGGAAGAAGTCTTCTGTTTCCCACAGAAGATCCTAGGGCTCCTCAGTCTGTGTTCCTCATAGGCGTAGAGTCTATCACGCTGTGTTTGGAACAGGCTTATTTCCTCACTAGGCAGTCAGTCATGGAGTGCTAGAACAGCACTGGGAGCACCTAAGACCTGTGTGCTCAACCTATGGTCCTCCCTAACTTGCTGTGAGGCCTGGGGAAGGTGTTCTCACTTCAAAGTGGCTCTCTGCTGTCCTTACTAGCAGAACAATCCCCCATAACCCACTAATTTAACACTGGAAAAGGCCTTAGGTGCCTTGCTCCAGAATCTCTCCCAACTTCATCCCGTCTTGGGAACTGGATCTGTCTATGTAATACGATGCTTAGTTCTGCGCTGGTTCTTATGACTTTGACAGAGTAGGAGGATGCCAATCTGACTTCTACCACAATAAAAGACCACATCTTGTGATGATAAACTATAAAGCCACTGACACATACTGTGGCAATTTCTCTTTCATTGTCACAAATAGCAGAGTGGGTAACGGAGTCAATATGTCCATGAGGATGTATGGCCAGAGAAGCCTGATGGATGGAAACTTCAAAGGCTTTGAACCCATTCTGTGTTCAAATCCTGGCCTCAGTTTTCTCATCTGTCTGATGAGAGTAATAAAAACCTTTCCCATCCTAGGTGCCAGGTAAATCCTATTTTAGTTGATTGCCTGTCTCTTTGTGGGACAAGAAGGTCGGTCAGGTCCAACAGTGTGGTGAGAACTGTCACATTTCCCATAGAGGCAAGAGATGAGCAGAGCTTCCCACCCATGTCTGCCAGACTGTAGTTGGAGCTAAAGGGATGCACAGTGGTTTCAGTTAGGAGGTTCACTTTCCAGGGCTGAGTAAAAGTGGTGGGAGAAAACACACCATGTTCCATGTCTTGTGTTGAAAGAGGGATCTGACTAACATCACATAGAGCTTAGAGTGTTCCTTCAAGATGACAAATGGCTGCCAGTACTACATGTGGTCAGGTATGTCCAGCAGGTCGGACGTAACTGCTGGGCTAGGGTGTGAGTGGAGGAGGGTCCTGGTTCTGTCCAATGGGTGTTCTCAAAGTACAAATGCAGGAGGCCTGGGGAAAGGTTTGAAGCTTTAGCCCTACTCTTGGTAGTGAACTTAAACAGGTAGAAAAGCTGGAAGGCAGAAGCGCAGAGTCCACTGGAGTGAAGAGGGTATGGCTCCCAGTGACTCAGTGTTGGGCAGGAGTTATGAGGTCTGGAAACATGACCAAGACATGCAGCTGATGGTACCTGGCTTTTTGAAATCTAATCTCTTCACTCGACTACTTTGTAGCTCAGTCAGACATTTAGCATTCTAAAAACCTCTGGGACATTATGCAAATTAAATCATATAATACGTACAGGGACTCAACACCACTCCTTGCCACATCCACCCCAAATCAATAGTGGCTGTCATCACAGCCAGGACAGCCAGGGCACTTGCTTCTCCCAGCATAGATGACACTCCTCTAAATGAAAAGGTCAACTTTAAAGTTCAACTTCAAGGGTGGCTAGAGGGACCCTGTAGCAGCTGACCACTTCTGCCCTCAGGAGCCTATGATTACACAACAGGGAAAGAACAGGATTTTTAAAAAACCTGTGATAGGGCTTGAAAAATCTCATTCCAGAGCCAGCCACCAAGTCCCTGGCAGTGCTATGCAGACATTCTCCCTGTTAAGAAGGGCTCAGTGACAGAGCAAGAACACAAGTTCTCTAGCCAGTATCCTTTGCTCTCTACCCATCAGCCTCTTGTGCACATGCAGGTGAATGCGTATGTATGAGAACATGGGTGTGGAGGCCAGAAATCAACAGTTGGGTAGCTTCTGAAATTGCTCCACTTTATGTTTTGAGACAGTCTTTCACGGCACCTGAGGCTCACTAATTCTAGACTAGCTGGTAAGTTTTCCCCAGGGACTCTCTGATTCTACCTTATAACGTGTTATAAGGTAGACATAGATGTATGTCATTGCACCCGGCTTCTGTGTGGGTGCTGAGGATCCGAACTCAGGTTCTCAGATTTGCATGGCAAGTGCTTTAATGACTCAGCCGTCTTCCTAGACCAAAAGTTTCTCCTACTTAGGATGACACAGAGAAGAACAAGACTTTAGGGGATGCATTTTCTTCCTCATAGCAGCTACGCAGGCTGGGTTAAGGCAGTGAACAATTCTATCAGATAAAGCAAGGACAGGGTCAGCTGCAGACTTCCTCAATTTGATCTTTCCCTGAACTCTGTGAACAGAAATAATCCAAAGTTGGCCATGGGTCTGAGACAGAAAATTGATCTGGTTCATTGTCAAGCAAAAGAGGCTGTAGTGTATGCCAGCATGGAGGGACATGGGTTGGCACAGTATGACTGGAAGGCCAGGCTCAGGCAGTGAGGCCCAGCATGGCAGAATTGGCACAGAGTCTGGCAGTCCCTGCAATGACTGGGACATGAGAATTCGGTCTCCCTGTTTGCTGAGTTTTCAAACAAACGTGCAGACTGCAGGGCTAAGGCAGCAGGAAGGAAACAAATGTAACTGTGTGGGGCAGGGAGCTTGCTATGAGTGTTAGCCATCGGCAGCTGGCTGCCATTCCATCTCCATTTAGTCTGCTTGGGATACTGTTCAGTGTAGCTTGGCCTAATCCCACAACTGGCTCAACAGGGGCTGGTTTGGGCTATAAGTCCCTCCTAGCAAACTCACTGGGCTGCTGCTTGGTGAGCTGCAAAGCCCCATTCCCTACCCCCCCAGGGATTCTCTTTATTCAACAGAACAATCAGAAGTCTTGTGAAGTGCTAGAGAAAGGGCAAAAGTGGTGAGTTGGGGGTCTTAGTGAAGAGCCCTTAAACCCACCTGAATATCTAAACTATTCTCAGAGCTGTTAAAAATGCTGATGCTCAGGCCAGAGACCTAAATTTGATTCCTGGAGACACACTCAGTAAAGATAAGTACGGATTCCTGCAAATTATCATGTGACACCCCCCACACACACACACACCACATACACACACGTTTAAACACATCATTGTTCAGAAAAAGCTGAGTCCAGCAAAATCAGGATATCTAAGAGCTGAGATGTCTTTCCCCCGAAGCATTCTTCCTCTCTTTCTTTCTAACTACCACTGACGACCCTGATGATGAGCTGGGTTTAGGACAACTGGTCTTACCCAGGGAGAGCAGAATCAGAGATGTAAGGGGAATTTCTTTGTCCTACAGTCTGACAGACTCAGCTGGTGGAAGGAAGGCAGCAGAGTCAGAGTGGAGTGGGACTAGCACTAACACTGGACAGCGAGACACAACTTCACGATTGATGAAGCAATTTCACAGTCATGATCCTGTGTGACCCCTACCACAACATGGCAAGGTCACCATGTCAGGGATGGCAGCCCCTATTTTACAGATCAGGACACACATGAGATGGGGTTAAGTGACTTGACTGGATTAAGGTCATACAGCCAGTGAGTGCCTGGGCCAAGACTCTAACTCACACCTTGCCCTTGACCTCTGAATACTCCCTGGCATGGTGTAGCCTCTTTACTCTAAAAATCCCCCATGTCAGAAGCTAAGGGGCATGATCCCCTACCAAGAGAGAACAATTCTACTTGAGTCAGTTGCAGGGCAGTGGCTTCAGATTCTGTAAGCACGGGCATGACAGAACTGGGGTTGGCTAGGACCCAGGCAAATATACCTTATAATTGCTCTTTGGCCAGTCTGTTCCCTGGCAGGCTGTCTCCATATTCTGGACATTCTTATTCAGATAAGGCTCTGTCTTGTAGGGCTAGGAAGGACTCTGGGCCATTGTGGACTCTAGGCCACCGGTTCTTATGGGATGCTGTCTCCCTGGTAGGAGCCAGGAGGGAATATTGCTCTTGACTTCAGGACACATATTACTATGGCTTCCCAGGCAAGAGGCTTCTGGGCTTCTATGTGTCCCAGGGTAGCTACTGCCCAGGACTCGGTAGAGAATGTATATCTGTTGGTCTTCAGTGGGGAGGGTCAAGGAGCAGAAGCCAACAAGAGCCCACAAGACTCTGCATTTCCTCCTGCTCCCAATATGACAGCATTGAGATTTGAAGACATGGGCTGTTTTTCCTGGGCCATGCCATTTGAGTGACCTGCTCAGTAGTGGTGAGGAATATGTCTGACCCTGAAGACTCTATAGACTGGGGAATGGGAGCTGGTGACCCTGCTTTGCAGGCTGTTTACTCTGATTTTCTCAGCATAAATTCCTGATCTTAGGAAGAGTCTGTCAGAGCCATAGGCAGTTTTGGCCAGTGTGGACCTAGTAAAATTGGCTCTTCAGCATGGAGGGTTGATTAGACAAGCGGGCATTTAAAGCAGCAAAGTGAATGAGAATGCTCCACCACAGAGGCACAGCCGGCCCTTCCCTCACATCTGGTTCAGTTAGACTCACCAAAGCCTGACGGATATTCCTGACCCCATGGGTTTCTCTGTCCACTGCTCCTCTGGGAGGAAAGAACACATTAAAACTCCAAAAAAGGAGGTGAAAGGAGACTAGCACTGAGCAGAAGGCAGGGATGTCACCATGGGTATAGCAGGTAGGCTCCTTTGGCCTAGTGAGCCTATTCTGATTTCCTAAGAAAAGTCTCAGAAATCACATGATAGAGCTTCACTTGCTTATCATTTAGTGTAAATAGGCTCGTGTCATGCTATTTCTGAGAGAAGTTCCACAGGGCAGGATAAAGAGCCCTATGCTCCACTACCTCAGGAGTACCTTGCCAGATGGGTCTCTACTTGTAGACCTACTGTTTCTCTTTTTTTTTCTTTCTGTCCTCTGTGACTATTGTGGTTTGAATAAAAGTGGTCTTCCTAGGCTCATATATTTGAACATTTAGTGATCAAAGAGTGGCACCATTTGAAAGAATTAGAAGGATTAGGAGGTGTGGCCTTCTTGGAGGGAGTGTGTCACTGATTCCAAAAGGCCATTCCAAACTCAGGGTATATGCCTATGGTCTGGATGTAGCTCTAAGCTACTGCTCCAGTGCCTGCCTGCCACCCCCTGTACTCACTGCCATGGTGATAAGGGACTAAACTTCTAAAACTGTAAGCAAGCCCCAAGTTAAATATTTTCTCTTGAAATAGTTACCTTGGTCATGGTTTTTCCTCACAGAAATATCAGTGACTAAGACAGTGATCAATCTCCTGTTGACCCTTATGTTCATTACTCCATATGCTGACATTTACAATTTTGTGATTTTGAAAAAGCTATCCATATTCATCCAGACTACAAGCAAACATACAGGAAGAAAAGACACAAAGCTACCAAAGCATGGGCTGACTACATGAAGTGAATTCAAGCACGAAGAGGCCCATGTAATCCATCCTTTCGTTAGGTTAGCCACTCATCACAGCCATGCATGCAGTGTATTTGCTAGTTAGAGGACTTTGAAAGGAAACAGTAAAAGTCAGGTTCATGGGATGGTGAGATGGCTCAGTGAGTAGAGCATAAGCTCTACAGGGTTCCATCCCTGGTACCCACCCAGTAGGAGGAGAGGACAGACTCTGCCAAGTCCTCCTTTACCTCCATGAACACACACATGCATATGTGTGCACACACATAGGTAAATAAATAAATGTAATTAAAATATTTTTAAAAGAGTCAGACACACTCTTAACTGTAACATATGAAAGAATTCTACGAAGCATTCAACTGTATTTAGTTGCAGTGTGTACCACATGATCCACTCACAGTTGTGAAAATAAATAATACTGAGATTTATTCATACTTCATAGTTACCTAGGCTTGGAGAGGCTCATCTCTCAGCACCAGCCAGCAGATGTAGAGACCCGTCAGGGAGCAGAGCATGGGCTAGAATTGATGAGTAAAGTGTCAGAGACCCTTGAGGTCTTTCAGCTCATCTGCACTCACCAAAGCCTTTGTGTATCTGGGATCTTCTCCCCACTGGAGGCAGTAGTCCCGCTAGGCAAGTGAAAAGCAAACCAGACCCAGATGTACACAGGTGTTTAAAGCATCTGTATTCATCAGTGTACACACGTGGAGGCAATTGAGATGCCCTTTATTGGAAGACTGGCTAAAGATACAGGCACAGCTTGATAAAGGAATATTATTTGGTATTAAAAACAGATGTGCTGTCAATCCAGGAAAAGACATGGAGGAGCCCTAAACGCATGTTGCTGTAACTGAAAAGGCTACACGCTCTATGATTCCTACTACATGTCTTTCTAGGATGAGGTAGGAAGAATGAATGAAATGAGTCAGAGGACTGTTAAGGCAATGAAAGTATTCTGTATGACATCAGTATGATGAATGCTCATTTAGACCCATCGGACATACACCACCAAGGAGGAACTCCAGAGTGAACTATAGGTTCTGAGTGATAACGATGCATCAATGCACTGATGGATTATACCAAACCGCTCTGGGTGGAGGATACTAATAGTGGGAAAGGCCATGGGGACTGGCAGAGAGATCTATGGGAATTCTTTATGCTCAAATTTGTGATAAACCTGGAATGATTTTTTTAAAATACTCTATTAAAAAGGGAAGGAGGGCAATGTGCTATTTTCCATTTTTATCAGCTTTTGATGACTGTGTGCACATTCACATTTCCTTAGCTGTTTCCTTACACAGTTTAACATGACACATTCTAGTGGACATAGGGGAAGCAAGAACAGCACTGCCACAAGGATTGCTTGGGACTCCACATTTGCTAAGAACCCTGACATGGATACCAAGAATAGGGAAGGACTCAGAGATCTTGGCTTCAGTCATGTGGTAGGATGGATTAGAAAGAAGTGGCTAAGTGGACTTGGAAATGAACATGAGTTCCTGTCCCTACATCCCCTCTCTGGGCCTTCTCTAGAGGGAAGTCAAGGATAATCTATATGCATGTGCGCATGTCTGTCTGTCACCCAATCTTGTCTTCCAGGTGTGCTTAGATGTGTATTTCTAAACCTGCAGACTTCATCATCCCATCTACAGACATGTGTCTGCCTCTCTTGGGCTCAGAGATGCATGCTTAGGCTGATGCATCTCCACTGCCTACACCAAACCCTGGAGGAACTCACGCATCCCTTTGAGCACTAGACTATGACATGAGGGTCATATGGACACAGAGGCAGAGGACCACAGCAACTGCTCAGTAAGAGTTTGTGTCTAAAGGAAAGAGTCCCAGAGATGCCTGTGAGCTAAGCCTCTGCTAGTAGTAGCCCTGTGCTCACACAAAAGTCACAGTGCCAAGTCAGTCCTAACTCATCATCCTTAGTAGAGCAAGTGTCTGTGTGCAGTGGGCAACTGTTGTATAGCTGCTTCCTCCTGTTGAAACATCCTTCTTTGGGTCACTTACAAGTCCACAAATCCCCTCTACCCCACCCCCCACTGAGGTTATAGAAGCATAGACAATGCCTAGGGAGAGGAGGTGCAAACTCCCCAGCGAACCTCCTTCAGCCTGTGCAGGGAGCTGGTGAGACAGCTCTTCAGTGTCACTAGTTGGAGTCACTAGTTGGAGTGAGGTTTTGTTTGCTTGTTTGTTTATTTGGTGATGTGATTTCTCGAGTCAGCCTGTAAGTAACCCTAATGAACTCACTGGCTCACCAAGCTAGGCTTGGGAAGAACCATTCTTTTGTCTGCCATTGGTGCCATATCTGGGGTGAGTACTTGTTCATGTCTCCCTGGGGAAGAGTAAAGCAGCAATCAGCGGTGTACATGATCATCTGCAGTGTGCACTGGCGGTCCCGAGCAAATGAGAGTGCCTTAGAGACCCAGCCCCAGCCCTGCCTTGCCTCTCCCTGCCTCTGGAGGCTGGCCAAGTAGGTCAGCCTCTCCAGACTACTGCTTTCTGACTTGTAAAGCGAGAGGTTCCTTCTACCTCTAATGATCTAAGATATATGGGCAATTGAGAGCACACTTGCTTTCCTTCCCTGTCTCTCCTCTTGAACTTGACCCAGTCCTTCTAGACCACACTAAAACAAAACAAAAAAAAAAATCAATTTTAATTATAAAAATCCGTTTACTGCATCGATAAATCATTCAGGGCACAGCCTGGTTGTGAGTAGAAGGTTACACAGATACTGGCTTAATATGTCACTCTCCTCTGCCGCCTCACTGCTCTGAGACTGCCACCCTCCCCACTCTCTACTTCAATATTCATCTTTGTCATTAGGCTGTAGATTATTAATGATGTCCTGGGCTGATGGATGGGAGCCCAGATGTTCTGAAACACACCATGACTGCTTGTAACTTCGTTTCCAAAGGACCCTTGACAAGAGATTGCTATGGGCCTCCTCCCCACTTTCCAGTGGTAGGCAGATAAGCCTGCTGGGGCGGCTTGTTTTTCTGTATATCTGCTTGGTGGAGACAATGGAAGACTCAGGGGCACAAGTGGAAATAGTCTGCCTCTCTCAGGCTGCTCAGCGGGTGGCAACACAGTGTCATGTGCCCATCGGGTTCCCCTGGCAACAAGTCTTTAAATTAATTAGCTGATCAGTTAATATTGTTGTTGGGGTTATTCCTCATGTGATCAAAGAAAGAGGTGCCATCTGCTTCAGATGGCCACTGAGAGGTGGGGAGGGCTCTCCTGTGGGCTCCAGTGCAATAATGCACCTGGAGAGGGAGATGGGATGTCAGGTTAAGGAACAAAAGCATCAGGGATGCTTGGCTCTAGAGTTTAACCAACACCTCTGACTCCCTAAGTCAAGGGTTCAAATTTACACAACCACACGACTCACAACACTGAAACTGAGGCTTAGACAAGAATGCAAGCAGGGAACAGCAAGTGGCCCAGTAGAGTCTATTCCTTTCTCCAGGGCATCAGAGCCCCAGTTCTTCATCTCCATCCTTTGGGACTTTATATTGGGCCTGGAGTCTTGGGACACAAGTGGAAATAGTGCATTTGTGTATACAGTCAACACAGGACCATGGGTAAAAACACATGCCAGGCAGGGGGAGGCTGAGATTCTCCTTGCAGTTCTATAGCTTTCCTGACGTTCCCCGCCTAGGTCTAGCTGGCAGATATATGAAGTACAGCAGCACATATAAAAGGAAAGTCTGCATGGCTGCCTACCACCAGAGGGACAAAGCTCATGTGATATGTGGGAGGAACTACAGGACCAACCAATGTGCTCTACTCATCTGAACTCATAACCGTCACAACGTACGTTTCCTAGGGAGTGACACTGTGTATCACTGTTGAGCAATATGGGTAGGCTACCTGTGGTTCAGTAATGAACAAGTTCCCTGGCCTATCTGAGTCTCAGTGTCTTCACTGATAAATAGAGCTAATGATCGCTGTCTTGGTTGATATGAGAACATCCCAGCAATAGGTTAGCTGGAATATTTCATCCCCATTAGCATGTCTTCCAGAAGACAGAAAGGCGATACTACTCAAAACCTACCAACTTGGCCATTTGCTTGCATTGATTTTGTGGTTGAGAAAATTAAAAGAAACATCTAAGATGAGACACAGGGTTGTTTCTAAAGTCATTGCAGAGGCCCTGGACTCGAAATCTGGGCTACAGAATTGCATTCCACAAACCAGCGGTAAGACCTTTGAAAAGTCAATTTAACCTCTCTCACCTGTCTCCAGAAGATCATTGTACCAATAGCAAGGAGGTTCTGGGCAGGTTCAAGGAGATGTTGATGGAAAAAGCACTTTGGAAATTGCAAATCTTTAAAAAAAAAAAAAAGTATGTGGCTTCCTTTCATCTGCTACCACTGACCTATCAGCAAGAGAGTTTAGAATTCACCCACATTGAGCCCTCTGGAGAGCACAAATGATAGTCACTAGTAATTTTTCAGATGTCCTGCTATACTGAGATACTGGATGGAAGAAATGAGACCATTACAAAAAAAGGAAGAATAAAAAAGAAGTCTTTGGGCCTGTCTGTGAGTGACCAGCTAGATGAGGTAAGCTGAAGTGGAAGGCCCACCTTAAATGTAGGAGAAACTATTTCATGGGCTAGAGGCCTGGACTGAATAAAAAGAAATCAGACTGAGAGCCAACACTCATCTGCTTCTGACTGGCCAGGTGGGAGGCACAGGCGAGTGTGCCTGGGCCCTTGTGGTGGAAGCGGAAGCCTACCTAAACTCGGAAAGACAGGTGATAAGTAGTGTGTGTTTCGACCCTACCAGCCATACACCAAGAGCTACATGTTGGAGTAGGATTGTTGCTGGGGTTATGGGGAATTAGGCCCACATGGTATGGGGAATCCACAGAGCACATGGCCACTGACATCCAGCTGAAAAGCAGGCTAAGTGGGGGACACATGAGGGTCTTTACTGTAGCATGGGAAGAGATGAAGGCAAAGGAAGAAAAATGGGAAAAGGATGTTTGAATGATCGGAGACAAACATTCAACTTGGTATCTACATAGGGTCAGCACGCCTTGAGCATTAGGATAAAAATGTCCCCTCTGTTCACTGGGCTGAGTGTACTTCTGGGGAAGAGGGAAGGGTTTAGGATGTACATTTGTATTTGAAGAGAGGCAAGTAGTAATTTTAAAATCCAATACAACTATGCCTATTTTCCTGGCCTGCCACAGGGGAAAAAAAAATAAAAGACAAAACACCTTTTTGAGTTAGAGATCTTCAATCTTTGACAACATTACTGCGAAGCTGAAAGTTCCTGGTATTTCTGATTAAACACTGTGCTAGGTAATGACCGATTTGCTCCTCATCCCTTTTCATCCCCTTCAAATTACTGATTGTTGTCTGACATTGGAGCTCTGTTTGCCCTTATTAAATTAACAAGCCTACAAAACTCCTAATGAATTGAAACTCATCAAATGCTTAGAGATGATAGCAGCCTTTAAATTCTTTTCTTTTTCATGTATCTCTGTGTGAAATAACCCACTTTCCCATATACTCCAGTATGTTTACATGGTTGCATTTCAAGAATATCTGGTGTACCTGAAACAGCAGGGGGTCGAAGCGCACAGAGGTGCAAAGTCTGGAGGACTCAGACAGTTTCCTGAACCAACAGCAAGCTGTTCTACACAAGCATCAACCTTTGTGTTGTACAAAGTATTTCTCCTGTCCCTACAAGGATGCCTTTGATGTATTTGAATGAACAGTCCTAGGGTATGTTTGGTGTTGATACACTTAGCTCCCTTCCCTTTTCTAGCAACGTACCTGGGATTCTGAGCAATTAAACTTCTGCATGTACCATGCTGCCACTAGGCAGTGGTGATTTTATGATCTTTATTGGAGGTGTTCTCCCTTCCCAATGCTATCTTCAGCTACAGATAAAGGACCCCCATGGGTGTTATCATTGAACCCCTTGGCTTTATGATGGGGCTAATGATAAAGTCCTAAAACCCTGACTACTAGGGCTCAGGGTCCAGAGAATAATATAACACCAAAGTTAAGAGCATCTTTTAGGGGCAAATGCCAGACTGGGTTTTTCCTCACCAGTGAGATGGGCTGGGGAACTAGTTAAGCCCATAAATGCCTGCTTCACAAGCATGAGATTCTGAGTTTGGGACTCAGAACCCATGTGCAAAATAAAAAGGCAGGCGTGCTAGCAAGTGCTTGTAATCCCAGTACTGGGAAGGCAGACAGGTGGCCTGAAGCTTGTTGGCCAGCTAGTCTAGCCCATTTGATAAATTCCAGGAGAGTAAGAGACCCTGTCTCACAAACAAACAAACAAACAAACAAACAAAAAGATAGACTGAACCTGGGGGATGACCCTTGGGAATGTCCCCTGGAATGAGTGTTTGTACACATAGATAATGGTGTAACCCTAAGCAAATTTCCATCCACCGTTCATCATGGGAGGTGGAGTTGCAGCACATATGTTTATGTCCAAGTATGTTGATGGGTGGAGCTTGGGTGAAGGTAAAGAAGAAATGAGTACAGTCCAGGGAACATTGTCCTCTTTGGCTGCCAATCACTCCCAAGTTTCAGACATCTTGTGCATGTGACAGGTGAGGGTGGGGTGTGCACCCATCTCACAGCCCTTCCCCTAAAGTACAACATCTGGCTGTTTTCCAGTCTGGACATGTGTGCATGCTCCAGTGTTCCCGGATGATGTCCTGCTGTGAGACAGCTTGGTGAAACCAGAGACCACCTTATTTTCCTAGGAAGCGTCATATCTTCAGATACATTTAATATGCTGAGTTTGGCCCATTCTATACATGAATCTTGGAGCTGAGTCTTTGTAATGAGGGAAAATAGCACTTTAAATGCACAATTGGACCTTTGTTTCAGTAGGTTCTACATCCAAACAACTTTAGACTAAAAATATTAAATGAACTGTATCTTTACTAAACTTGTACATGATTTCTCTTGCATTTTCTGTTGCAGCTATCATAAGCCTTGTAGAAATGATTTAAAAATATGCAGGGGTAACTGTACAAGTTATAAGAAAATGCCACACAGTTTTTTATGAGTCAAGCACCTACAGATTTGTTGTCCACTGGGTTTCTGGAATCAGGCACAGATACTGGGACAACTATACAAGCAAAACAAATATAGACAGTCAAACAAATTACACCCTAACTCCAAAAGAACCTGCTGCAGATGCTCATCATGATCAAACACAGGAGAAGCTTTGGAGTCTCTGCACTGATCTGAAAGCTACACTATGGCTTCCTTTCCCCCATTTCTTAATAAGACTACCTAAGTCTTCAAGAGTTAACGCAACACGACTCTAAAGCATATACTACAAGCAGCCCGGCCTGGCCCAGCAGTGGGGAATCCTGCCAGGACCACTATTGACTGGCTTGCTTGATTAGTTGGTTAATTGAATATCACTGCTTTCTAATATAATTAAAACGAGATAAATACTGGAGCTTCATCCTGTAAGCAAGTGCCATTAGTGATCATGTGCACACCCTGATTAAAAACGCGATCGACTCAATGGGGCGGATAATTTATGAACTCACCAACCTAGTGCCACTCTATGGTTTGCGGACTTGAGCTATGACCTGACTAGCACGAGACTCCCTGACTTGTTGTGAGTTCTCTGTTTCCTCAGGGGAAAAAAAATTACTACACAAGGAGATAGATAGGGTGTTCCTCTTTGCACGGGAACCTATATGGGGCATGGCCCTAGTTCATGTATAAAATATCAGAGAGGGAAGAAGACTGTACTGGAGAACCATGCAGAGCTTCCCCCTTGACCCCACTTCTCTGCATCTCCAAAATAATACTAGCTTGCAACCTACGTTGCCTAATCTTATGTTTTATCTTTATTTAGTTGTATCATGGATCTGATCATGAAATATTTGGGAGAAAATTAGTTGAAACAGGCCCAGTATGGCCAGTGGGGAAAGTGAGGAATGTACTTACCTAGAGGATAAGAGGCTCACCTTAGAGCAGTGGATCTCAACGTTCCTAATACAGTTCCTTAGGTTGTAATGTTGTAGTGCGTCCCAACCATACAATTATTTTTGTTGCTGTCTCATAACTGTAATTTTGCTAGTGCTATGAATCATAATATAAATATCTATGTTTTCCAATGGTCTTAGGTGACCTCTGTGAAAGGGTCACTTGACTCCCAGAGGATTGCAACCCACAGGTTGAGGACCACTTCTCTAGAGGCTGTTGAGACAGATAACTATCCCGTGCTGTTGCTCATATGCACAATGCAGGGCTTCTTGGTTATGACACTTCCACTGAGCATCTCACACAGCTGTGTCCTCTAGGAGGAGTAAGGCTGGCAGATCCCCTGGAAGATAGGTTCCAGCTCTTTTCTTTTTATCACTTGCTATACCCTCAGTGAATTAAGACATGTAACTGGCATGCCATCTCCAGGGATGTATCTGCGAATGGGGTAGACATGGGACTACACCATTTCCTTCTTCAGTCTCTCTTATTGTAAGTTCAGTTGTCCCTGTCAGTAGCAAAGGACAGTAACCCTTTTAGGGCCAGTAGGATGCAATTGAGAAAGTAACTGGAATCTCTCCAAGGAAAGGGTTATGTAAATCTGAGGTATTATTATTTTGTTAGCTTATGTTCTTTATTTTTGGAATGTGTCCAGATGTGCTGACTGGTAAGCAAACATTATAGATTAGAAGAAAATTAAACAGTTCAACTCATAAGCCCTGAAGCAGAATGGATTGTCACATCTGCTAAACTTCATAAGTTGGTAGGAGTTTTTCTTTATCAGTGTTGGGGATTGAACATAAGGCCTTGTGCATGCTAGGAAATCACACTACCTCTGAGACATACCTCCAACTTCCTTTCTCTCTCTTTCTCTCTTTCTGTGTGTGTGTGTTCCTGTGCAAGTGTATATGTACATTCTTGTGGAGGCCAAAGGTCAACCTTAGGCGCTATTTTCTAGGTCCTATCCACCTTGTTTTTTTGAGACAGGATCTTTTACTAGGACCCAGGAAGTGCCAGTGATTTACATGTCTCTACTTCTCTAGCACTAGACTTACAAGCATATACCACCATGCCAAGTTTTTTTTTAGTTTAAATTAGTTTTTTTTTTCAAAACATAGACTGATTATTATTTCTCCTCCCCAACTTCCTTCAGATCCTTCCCCAAGATCCTCCCCGATTCCTCACCCACTCAAATTCATACTATTTTTTTTTCTCTTTCTCATTGGAACACAAACAGGAATCTAAAAAATAATAAGATAAAAAACAAATGAACAAGAATAGGATCCACCAGAAGAAAAATAGCCCAAAGTAAAAGCTCAAGAAATACATATAGATGTAGAGACACACATATTCGTATTCACAGAAATCCCATAAAAACACAGCACTGGAAACTATAATATATATGTGAAAAAAGCTATAAGAGAGAAAGGAAAATAGACAGAGAGAGAGAAAGAGAGAGGAGAGAGAATGCACAGGCAAAGCATTATGACTAGGAACCTCCAAAAATGCTGTTGAGTTCATTTTGTATATGAGTGCTGGAAATTAAACTCAAATTCTCAAGCTTATATGGCAAGCATTTTACTGGCTGAGTGAACTCCCAAGCCCGAGTGTGGTTTTGATGATGCATTGGGTATATATGAAAAGGGCAGTAAGATCTGATAATACAAATATTGTCTTAGTAAAGAAATAACAAAAATTGACCTAGAGCTCTGAAATGCTTCCTTCTTTCTGCTAATAATGGTCACTTTCTTTCTGCCGCTGATTGCCCTTCCCTACACGTCCTTCTGGTGAGGTGATTTTATCTTTAGGTGTTTTGTTTTGTTTTGTTTTTTGTTTTCCTGAGAGTGTGGCTTCATCCTTTTGTCCTTTTCCCTAAGGCTGCTAGGTATGGATGAGTAAGAGCACACTGCTGGGGTGCCTGATATCTCATCATCAGAGAGAATGGAGTGAAGCAAATAGGGAGGCCTGCAGAAAGTAGCAGGAGTTGCTCTCAGCACGTTATGGAAAGTCAGCGCTGAGACCCCACTTATAATAGAAACGTGCTTGAGGGGAGGACAAGCCTAATAGAGGACACCAGCATGACCAGAATCCATTCAGTTCACTCGGTTTCTACGAGCCAAACCCACCTTCCTAACTGGTTATTTGGCAAGAAACCATACATATATAAAGAGGGTATCACATATGTATGTACAGAAAAGCAAGGGTGTATCCTACCTACAGATTTTTTTTGCCATAAAATAAATACTTATAAATTTCCATAACCACATGCTGAGGGAGCTGACACACACGCATTTCTTTCACAGGTAATTGGTGTGCTCATGACTCCTTATGTTATATGTAGAATGGAGATGGCTTTCAAATAGAACCTGGAGGGAGGGATAGATTCAGAGATGAGAGCCGAAGATGGTTAGAAATTACAGACTGATGGAGGTCAGCAAGAAACTAGTTATTCAATCTATCTCCTGGGGGTTAGAGCCAGACTTTCTCCGGTGATTCCAAAATTACTTGGCAGTTTCGTTAGTGTGAAAGGCAGTGCAGTCTCATAAACACCGAGGACAGGTTGTGGCTTAAATTTAGGTGGATATGTCAACCAAATGCAGAAAGGGAAGGGCACTTAACAGTCTGCTCATCAAGGAACCTGCTCCAATTTGCAGGCCAGAGGGATGGATAAGAAAGAGAGTTAGTTGCTGTATTTGACACTGTGTATACATTTACAGCCCAGTGAAAATTCTGCTAAGCTAGTTCTCTGGAAACTTGATGATCATGTATGGAACAGGGAACTGCCCTCACATGCCAGTGCTGATATGCAGCAGCACAGATTTTAGCACTTGAAATACTTACACAATGTGAACTAGCGTGTGTTCTTGGCTCTAACAACAGTTTTTGCTTGATCACCCATGAACAATGTAAAATTAAATGAGCATTCATCCAACCACTATGGAATCAAGGAAAAAAATTTCTGAGTAGCAATAGTCACTTATACTCGGGTCTTCTGTCTTCCCTAGATATAGAAACAGACTTTCCATTATCCAGAATGGGTGTGAAGCCATATTCCTGGCCAAAGGGATGTACGTATAATTTCTATGTGTAGATGCTGTACCAAACTATTTAAATAATGTGTGAATATCTAGCTTTCTTTTTCCCCAGAAACAATAAAGAAATAGACGGTATCTGAGACACAGAGAGGTACAACAGGTAATCCACTTTGATTTCAAAATATCTCACCTGAAAGGTCCACCCTCCCAGAACTGCCAGAATGACAGAAAAATATGAATGAAATAGAAATAAAACATTCTGTGTTTTAAGTCCATGAAAATTTCTAGTATCTCTGATGCTGCCTTACCCCATCTTAATTGACATTTTAAATTAATCACTTTGTCTACAAATCAAGTCTATCACAATAAAAACCTCATTCTTCTGCTAAGGAAATAAAATAAATATATAAGGAAGGAAAATGATTAGTCATCTGGAGGAAAAAACAGAAGACATACAACTGGCAGTGTCCTTCTCCTGATGGTGGTGACCTATACCCAGGCTTATTTGAAAATGCTATGAAGAACTATTTTAAAAGGCTTAAATGCTTATTTCACATAAAATTCCATTTCTTCACTCTTCTTTAAAAGGTTCAAGGAATCCATATTGTGTTTCTGATGATCAGAGTTCTATGTAGTATTAATTCAGGTAAGGGTCAGTTATCACAGCCACATGATGATGAATGTGAGCATCAAGCCAAGGTCAAAGAGGATTAGAGCTGAACAAACACCAGAGATTTGGTCAGGAAGAGGTCACAAGTTACCTTTTAAAGAGAATTGTTTCATTAGAAAATCCAGATTGCATATGTCTGGGGAAGAAAAAGTAGAAAAATGAAAGTAGACATCTAAACCACAGATTCAAATTTATTTGATGGTAAGAAAAGAAACAAGGCTATATGTAAAGAGAATGACAAAGTTGAAAGTGATTGAAGATAGAGGTAAACCTACCTGATGACAGGAAATACAAGCTTAGAAGGCTGCTAGGCATGATAGCCACCCCTATAATCCATGAGGCACTTGGAGAAGAAGAAAGGCTGAAGAAAGAAGATCTTGAGTTCAAGGCCAGCTTGAGCCATGTAATGAGACCCTATATAAGAAATGTGGACAGGAATTCTCTCTTGCATTTGAAGGGGGTGGGGTTTAGAATACAGATTGAAGATACTTACTATAAAGTGGGGATCACATGAAGGTTTTAAAAAGGTAGTTCCTCTACATTCCTTATTGAGTGGTTGGCACCACCTTCCAACCAATTTACAATGATCAAGAGATCTAGGAATTATTCTAAGCAATCATCCCATTGCATCTTTCCAGACCCCCCTCCCCGCACACACACAGTCTACCATCACCAAGGATATGCAACCTCACAAGCATCCCTTAATCCTATGTTGCTGTCTCCATTCCTACAGCCTTTTAAGTAGGCCCCCTAATTTTGATGAAGCTGTCATAATTACAGCTTTATTCCTTACCAGCTGCACAACTACAGACAAATTATAAACCTCAGTTTTCCATCTACAAAATGAAAATAAAACTACTTTCAGTACTGTCTAGAAAGTATAAGCAGCACAGTGGTAATAAAAATTTCTTAAACTCCATAGCTCTGGAATTTTGGACCACTATAATGTTATCAGAATGATCTTCATAATCAAATATTTGAAGAATTATTGTCAAGCATGAGGTATCAGTGTAGGCAAGGAAGGTACAGAAACAAATCAAACTCATTCCATCCTTCAGAGAGCTCATGAAGATTGACCATCATGCAAACACACAAATGATAACACAATGAGCTGAGAATGACAGCAGCAGTCAAGGAAACTTTATAGTTTATGGGATCAAGTCCAGGATTCTTGTTAGCTTGGAACTTAGGACACAACTTGTTATAAATCTTGTATGATTCTCCATCCTTTACAAGTTCACATCTTAGTGAATATTCTAGCAACAAACAAACCTTACAGCTTTAAAAAAAAAAAAGACTTCACAATATTTTAGATTATTGCTTGGCATTATAATTCTTCTACTTCTAAGAATGTTGCATTTATCTCTGGTTTCCTGTATTAACTGCTGCTCATCATTAATACTCAGCTCATTCATATGTGGTCAACTTCACACTCCTTGCCAGAAATTTATTGTATGTTCACTACTGCTGTCATACTTAACTCATTATGTTATTGTTTCTGTGTTTGCATGATGACCATTAAACCTCATGAACTCTTTAAAGGAAGGGCCGAGTTTGATTTGGTTTTGTGCCTTCTTTGCCTATACCAGTATGTCATACTTGGCAAGCATTCAGAAATGCTAATGGAATTAATGTCTGCATAGAGCAACCACAGAGCAAACAGTCAGTGGAGATGATACAAGACCAACCCTACCTAGTTCACATCTTCATGGAGCATAAGCCATCTGCCTTAATGATTCCTTGCTTTTCGAATCATTGAAAGGGAAAGCATCAAGACTCCACAAAACAGGAATATGCAATATACTACATTATACCAAAAGCTCTCTAATACATAAACATATATAAACATACACTCAAGCTTTTCTGTGACTTTGTATCCACATTCATACTATCATAAACTAGTTCAGTTAAGGGAATTGCACTTAGCTTTGTAGACTAAAATCAATGTGAAACCCTGAGGTTTGTTTTTTTTTTCTCTTGCTTTGGTTCTGGGATATAAAAAAAAGCTATGCTGCTGGTATGCTGTATCTCGGCTTAGTTATTTTCTGGAGTGTTGCCATGATGCATGGGATTTAGGTTCAGAGGAAAGAGCACAAAGGGACACTGAGTAAAGCTGTTGGATATGGCACTCATCAAGATCTTCAGACTTTCTGGTGTCTATTTCTCTACAGTTACAACCTGGACTTTGTCTTGTTTTCCCCAGTCTCCAAAATGGAAAGAATTTTATAACTCTAGATCTTTCCTACCCACCAAGATTCAAAAAGTAAAGAGCCAGTCTCCATATCTTAAATTACTCAAGGGATCTTCAAGCAAAAGCCAGAGTCCTCAATCCCTCCCTCAGCGTGTAAAAGAACCCTTCATCCTCTGCCCCCTCTGGAAGTACATGACAAAATGTAAGAGAAATATCTAACTGAGCTGCCAAAAATTAAACAGGGGAAGCTAAAATAAACTTAAAGTATTATTAGACAAAGAATATACCCTCTGTTTTCCGAAGGAGTTATGTGGTTAAGAAATTATAATTAATGAATAATCATTTTTATGGAAACCAAAAAGCTGACAAGGTGTTTCTTCAACTTATAGAGGAATATTCTATAAATAGAGGTCGATTTGGGAGATTAGCAGGGCCTGTCTGCTTTCCTGTGATGATCCCAGGAGGTGCTTCAGGTGGAGAAAGGAGGAGCTTAACTAGTAGGGGACAAGGATGATGGTGGATCTTTGTGTCCCCTGGTATGGTGACCATCCAGAGTCAGTACACCTCAGTGGCTAAGAGGATTTAGAAGAGAATCTCTCTTCATTCTTGATGAGCTGAGGTTGCCTATACATTCTTTGTGCCTTAGTCTGCAGACCCAAGCCTTCCCAAAGAATGTGAGAAAATATTTGTAAATCACATAACTGACACAAGGTGAGTTTGCATAATATATGACCAAATTCCACAAGTTAATAAGACAGAACATGATTTTTAAAGTGGAAAAAATCAAACATTTTGCAAAAGAAAATATAGACATGGCAAATAAACATATGGAAAGACATTTAGAATCATTAGTCATAAGGGAAAGTGTAAATTAAAACATGATAACAGTAACCCTCCTTTCTAGATGCGTAGCTTTTTGCTGTTGTCTGGTTTATTGTTTTTTGTTTTTTTTTTTCTTTCTGAGACAAGGTCTTATGTATTCCAGGTTGGCCCTGAACTTGTTGTATACCTGAGGGTAATCTTGAACTCCTGTTCCTCCTGCCTCTACTTCCCAAGAGCTGGGAGTACTGGTTTATGCCACTATATCCAGGGAGGTGAATATCTTAAAAAAATCTAACAGTACCAAATATTGGTTAAGCAATTGGAGAATTGCTATACAGTGCTGACAAAAATGCAACCAGCCTGGAAAGCATTTTTCCAGTTTCATATATTATGAATCAGCAGCCCTATTCTTGGCTCTTTAACCTAAGAGAAACAAAAATGTGTGGTCACACGAGAGTACCTCCAGAAACTTTGTTCACCATCACTCTAAACTGGAAAAAATCCCAGCTATCATCAACTGCTGAAGGGAAAACAGAGCATACCAGAGAACATATCAGAGAACACTCATTGGTGATGAAAAAGAAAGAAGGAAAGAAAGAAAGAAAGGAAGGAAGAAAGGAAGGAAGGAAGGAAGGAAGGAAGGAAGGAAGGAAGGAAGGAAGGAAGG
>NW_026586550.1:4345491-4429202 GCF_907164565.1 Psammomys obesus
AGGAAGGAAGGAAGGAAGGAAGGAAGGAAGGAAGGAAGGAAGGAAGGGGAGGAAAGAAGGAAGGAAGGAAGGAGAAAGAAAGAAAGAAAAGAAAAAGGAAAGAAAGAAAGAAAGGAAAAAAGAAGAAAGAAAAGAAAAACATTATAGGTGATACTTAAAAGTATTGGGTTAAGTGAAAGAAGTCAGATATGAAAGGCTTCAAATTGACCGATTCTACATGCAAACAATTATGAGAAGGGCAAAGCCACAGAATGAAGATGGGTGATACCCAGGAACTGGAGACGGGGATGAAGACTGACTGTAAAGTGCAAGAGAGGACTTTGTGGAGCGATGCAAGTGTCTGTATAAGAGTGTAGTAGTGGAGACACTGCTACATCCATTCCTTTACACCCAGTACTAGTTCTTTTGAACGAATCTATTTTGACTCACGGTCAAGTTGCAAAGAGAAGCAAGAGCCTCTATATCCTGTTCCCTCATGCTAAGAGCAACCATAAATGTTCTCTGAACATAGCCAGGAAGCACACTTAGCTGCTACAATATGACTGTGCTCTAGTCTCGACTCTAATGTCCCTGAGCTTTGTACTTCCTTTCTTATCCTTTTCTAGGGCCCTGCTTTCTCTGTGGCAGCTACATCTCAGTGCAATCTTATTCCAGCAGGTCCTCAGTCTCTCACTGTCTTCTTGATTTTGGCACTTCAGTGACTACTACTCTATTATTTTGTAGAATCCCTGACAATTTGGGTTTGTCTGATATTTTATATAGCTGCAATGAGTTTATCCTCTTTAGCACTTCCTATCAAGGGGCGCATGACACTGACAGGCCCAGTTACAGATGGTAACTCTGATCTCTGAAGTAAAATGGATCCTGCTATAAGGATGTTTTCCCTTTGTGTTAATCAAGCTGCTAAGTAAATAAATAAAGTTTGCCAACATACCACTTCTTTTGTTTCAAACTCTTACAAACAATTTTTGAATTCCAGGGCAGAGCTCCTCTACAGCAGTTATCATTGTAGTATTATTTTACATTTTTACCTTTTTTTATGCTCTTAAATTTTTGGTTTGTTTGTTTGTTTGTTTTGTTTTTTTGAGACAAGTGATTCTCTGTGTAGACTCATTTTGCAGACTAGGCTGGCCTTGAACTCAGAGAGCTCCACCTGTCTCTGCCTCCCTGAGTACCAGGATTATAGGTATGTGCCACTGCACCTGGCTGTGCTCATAAATTTTAATCCTAATAAATTGAATTTTCTAAATTTGAAACACAATTTTGTGGTAACATCTTTTTCTGAAAATACCTCTCACCTTTGAAGACGTTGAACTTTTGACAGACCTTGCACACAAATTAATAACATGCCTTGAAGCCATTTAAGATTATGTCTTCAACTCCCTGTTCTATTATGCTCCTAGCTTGCATTTCAAGCTGCCTTTAAGAAAACATTATAACCAACTTTACCGTGCTTGGCTTTCTCTGTCATCAGCTTTTGCAACCTAAGCTCAATGCACAGTTTTGATATTATGAACTCTTCCATGCCTCTGACCCACAATACTTAGGGGTGGTGTGTATGTATGCTGTGGTAATTATTTGCTGAAAATAGCCAACAGATTGAAAATGACCTTATGTAACAAGTATCCCACCAATGTTGGAAGCAGAGTATCGGTATACATTCATAGCATCTGGTCCCAGTTTTGAGTCATATTTTGGGTCATTTCCCTTGAGAAAACCTGTTAAAAGATTTCTGTAGAAAAGCACCCCATAGCATGTTTCCTGTTCTGTTTAATAAATACAGAGCAAAAACTTTTTGTAGGGACAGACAACAACAGGGATAGAAACAACAGATGGGTCACAGACCCCAAACTACAAACTAAAGATAGACGAAAGAAACAGCGAAAGAAGTGTAGAATTAATATGTGGACTCACTCTTGGTCTAAACTATTCCAAAAGAAAGTTTTCTTCTCATTCCTTAATGTGACACCCATAAACTCACAGTTATGGTGCCCATAAACTTTGAATTTTTTAACAGAGTATTTAAACATAGATAAGAAATCTCTTGGGAATGGGATCCTAGCCTAAACATGAAACTCATTTGTGTTTCATATACAACTCATATACATAGCCTGAAATTAAGATTTGTTTTTTTGTTTGTTTGTTTGTTTTCAGTGCCCCAAGATCAAACCCAATGCCTCATGCATGTTAGGTAAGTGCTTAGCCAAGAGGAAAGACTGCCCAGAAAGGTCACAGGATCCTTACCTTCCCCATGCCTATGCTTAGATACCCTTAGCCTGAATATGATTTTTAGATAAAAATTTTAATTAGGTTATGGATAAAAGAAAATAACTTTTCACTTGTGACATCATTATCACACTAAAAAGGTTTTGAATTTGGGGGCACTTGTGATTTTCTATTTTCAGATAGTTATTTAATCTGTAATCACAGAGCCATAATTTCTTAAACATATCATAGAGAGGGCTAGAGAGGTAGCTCTGTGGGTGTTGGGCATGCTATGAGAGCATGAAAACCTGATTTCAGAGCTACAGTACATAAAAGCTGGCCATAACATGCATCTCTAATCCTATTGGATCACAGTGGCTCACAGCTGGCTAGCCTAACTAGTCAATCTATTAAAAATAGCAGACTTAAGGGTCAATAAGAGATTCTGTCTCAAAAAATAAGGTGAAGAGTAACAGAAGAAAATACCCAATATTCAGCCTACAGGTGTACCCTTTCCTATCTGTATGTGTATTCATAGACAAGTGTATATGTATACTTACATACAAGTACATACGTTTTTCATCAATAATAGTAATAATTATAATAATAAATACAGAAAGATACCAAATACTCCTTAGCCAGTCTCCACTAATGGCTATATCTCACAAAACTATAGACTAAGATCATAATTAAGTATTTAAATAAATAACTTTAAAAAGTTACATTGGCATGAATGGTGACTATAGTTGATGTCATTTTATCATGTCTAGATCCCTAGATCTACCAGTCTTAACTTGTAATCATGTGTAAATCATACTTTAACATACCTAGCAAATGACAAGCTCAATCCATCAAACCTCTGCAAGGAAAACAATGGTGCCTTGTCACCCTCAGCTCTCATTACTGCTGTTGTGGCTTCCCAGATCATCTGTCTCCTGTGGTTGGGTTCTAATGGTTTAGACAGTCACAAGAAGCCAGTGCAGGTAATGAAAAAGAAAGGTGGGAAAGGGCCTTACCTTTCACATGACCCTTGACTATTACTAATCTGGGCAGATTAGATTAAAAAGAGCCATGAACACCTGAGTCCCAGCACAGCTCTAGAACTAAGGAAGTGGAGTCTGTAAGTTCTCCCCTCCATATCAGCACTGGTTTCCATTTCCTCTTTATTTTCTTTCTCTGCCTAACTGCCTTTCTAACTTGCATATATCAAGTGCAACACTCCTCATGGCCTTCACGTTTGCTCTTCACTCTAAATAAATTCTTTTCCTCACAGATAGTTACTGATAAGATCCCATGTCATCCCAACAGCCTCTTAGGCCAACTAGTTTATCTTTTTCTATTTGTCATATCATTGTCTCTCTATAACACAGCTGTCTTCTTTCTGGTACCTGCTAGGAAAAGATTTAGCAACTGAGTCTCCACCATATTCTTTGTATCTCATAGGTCCCTGCAGTCCTCTCATAAACCCTGTATTCCTTGCCTTTGGCTGACACTCTTCACCCTGTGAATGTGTGTGGGGAATCCAGAAATGGACTTTTACCGCAGATGAGCTTCATTCCCATTCTCTCTCTTCCTCTTTCTTCATTTTTAGTTCTTTTTGTTTCTTCTCCATCCCAACACACTTTCCCAGGGATTAAAAATGAAGACTATAAAGGAAGAGAAAGTAGCTTGGGGTAGACCACTTGTCTAGTATGTATAAGACTCTGGGTTCCATCCTTTGCAAAACAAAATTATTTAAAAGCAGAAGAACGTGAAAGAGGAGGAGAGGAGAAGGAAGAGGAGAAGGAGCTGGTGGCTGGCTTTTAGAATGCTGGTGGATTTCAAGGGCATGTAGAGGAGTCCCACTTGCTCCCTTCTGGCCTTTCCTGAAGTATCTCCCAGCACCCTTCCTTCCTGTGGTTCTCAGCCTGTGTTTGATGGGTGCCCATAAGGGAGGCCTCTTTTCAGTTGTCTCTACACTATTTGTTCATGAGCTAAACTTCAGTCAATAGGGAAGACTGCCCAAGAAACCCACATGAGGAGGGTCCTTGCCCTCCCCATGCCTGCCCTTTGTCCCCTTCCAATCTGCTAACTATTATTATTATTTCTTCAGAGTGGCAGGTAGCACAACTTTCTGTATATTTCAAGAAGAAAAATGGATAGAGAAGAAAGACTGATTATCAAGGAAAAGATATTTCTCCCGTCTCTGGTCAGTCAAGTAGATTTCCTGAGCTCATTTCTGCCCTGGAAATGGGGTTGTTGCTTCTGAAATGAGCCCCCTGCATTGGTGGTGGGTTTTTCTTTTATGACCAGTGGGTAATAGCATTTTTTGATTTATGAATTGGCATGGGGGGAGGTGTTGACCCCAGATGGCTCATCGGGGGAAAGCTGCTATATAAATACTCCTGTCACAGAAAATTATTGTTTTCATCTTGATTTTTAAAAATGTTCTTTTGTGTGGTGGTGAGAGCACTGAGTAGGAAGGAGATACTTGGCCTCTCTTTACTATAAAGCAGAAATTTTCAGACATTCTCCAGAGACATCTTGCTTTGAAGACAATTACCAGATAGTTTGATTATTTGGAGTGGTTTTGGTTCTGTGTGAAAGTCAAAGCCATGGTCAGTAGAGACATGGAGGGTTTTCATGTGATGTGTTTAGCTCAGGAAGATCTATGTGGGATTGTCTTTTCCACTGCTTAAGAGCCTATTTCATGTAGCTTCCTTCCATCCTATCCAAATCAGTTATTAACATTCATTTAACTGAACCAAATGCTTATTGGAAATCTGCAAGTTACAAGTCACAAAGCAGACTCTACAATGGGGTCAGGAGGTAAGGGCTGCAAGGAAAATAGGAAATCCAGGCTGTGTCCTAAAAGAACACAAAGCTTAGGACATATGCATGAGGAAGACTCAGCATGGACCACAAGCTTAGAAACCAGTGTGGATTTTCATTGGGGATATGACTCACAGAATGTCCTGGACAGATGATCAAAGCAGAGGCTCAGGAGAGAGACCACATATCATGTGGCTATGCAGAGGATAGGAAACTGTTAGCAACATTGTTTTATGTCTTTAGGGTCTTTCTTTGTAATAAACACATAATCTCCCTGTGGACAAAGACCCTGTTACAGACTGTTCTACTATTTATATAGACCCTTAAGGCAGGAAAAGCCACATCCCTTTATATCAAAGGTTCTTTATATTTTTGACTTTGTATAAATTATGTCATCCTGCTTCATTTACATAGCATATGTAAATGAATGGGGGTGACCAAGTTCCAATAAAAATTTCACCAAGTTACATATGCTATGTAAATGAATGGGGGTGACCAAGTTCCAATAAAAATTTCACTCACAAAAGCAGGTGTTTGATCTGATTTGGGCTGCATTGTACAGGAGCCTCTAATAGATGAAGTATAAGCACATGCTGAGCTGAGTTGAAAGAAGACCACCGAATGACAATGAATATTACTTAAAAGAAAAATGAGACCTGATCCAACAAAGTATATGCATACAGAACCTGCTACAGGAGCTATTTTCTAGGCATAAAGATTCCCATAAACAAACTGAAGGAGAAAACATACATGATCATCTCCTTAGATGCTGAAAAAGCATTTGACAAAGTCCAACACCCATTCATGTTTAAAGTCTTGGAGAGATCAGGAATACAAGGCACATATCTAAACATAGTAAAGGCAATATACAGCAAGCCTATAGCCAACATCAAAGTCAATGGAGAGAAACTTAAATCAATCCCACTGAAATCAGGGATAAGACAAGGCTGCCCACTCTCTCTCTACCTCTTCAACATAGTACTTGAAGTCCTAGCCAGAGCAATAAGACAACTAAAGGAGATCAAGGGGATACAAATCGGAAAGGAAGAGGTCAAAGTGTCACTATTCGCAGATGATATGATAGTATATATGAGCGACCCCAAGAATTCAACCAGAGAACTCCTCCAGCTGATAAACACCGTCAGCAAAGTGGCAGGATACAAAATCAACTCAAAAAAATCAGAAGCCCTCCTGTATACCAAAGACAAAATGGCCGAGAAAGAAATTAGGGAAACAACACCCTTCACAATAGCCACTAACCACATAAAGTACCTTGGGGTGACACTAACCAAGCAAGTGAAAGACCTGTTTGAGAAAAACTTCAAGTCTCTGAAGAAAGAATTTGAAGAAGATCTCAGAAGATGGAAAGATCTCCCGTGCTCATGGATTGGTAGGATTAACATTGTGAAAATGGCCATCCTGCCAAAAGCAATCTACAGATTCAATGCAATTCCCATCAAAATACCAACTCAATTCTTTACAGACCTTGAAAAAAAGATTCTCAGCTTCATATGGAGAAACAAAAAACCCAGAATCTCCAAAACAATCCTGTACAACAACAGATTATCTGGAGCTATCTCCATCACCAATCTCAAGTTGTACTACAGAGCAATAGTAATAAAAACTGCATGGTATTGGCATAAAAACAGGAAGGAGGATCAATGGAACCACATAGAAGACCCAGAAATAAACCCACACACCTATGAATACTCAATTTTTGACAAAGAAGCCAAAACCATTCAATGGAAAAAAGACAGCATCTTCAACAAATGGTGCTGGTCCAACTGGATGTCCACATGCAGAAAAATGAAAATAGATCTATATTTATCACCCTGCACAAAACTAAAGTCCAAGTGGATCAAAGACCTCAACATAAAACCAGATACTCTAAATCTGTTAGAAGAAAAAGTGGGGAACAGCCTAGAACTCATTGGCACAGGAGACAACTTCCTGAACAGAACACCAACAGCACAGGCTCTAAGAGCAACAATCAATAAATGGGACCTCATGAAACTGAAAAGCTCTGTAAAGCAAAGGACACTGTCATCAAAACAAAACGCCTGCCTACAGATTGGGAAAGAATCTTCACTAACCCTTTATCTGACAGAGGACTAATATCGAGTATATTCAAAGAACTAAAGAAGCTGAAAAGCAGCAAACCAAGTAATCCAATTAAAAAAATGGGGAACAGAGCTAAACAGAGAATTCTCTGTAGAGGAATATCGAATGGCAGAAAAACACTTAAAGAAATGCTCATCCTCATTAGCCATCAGGGAAATGCAAATCAAAACGACCCTGAGATATCACCTTACACCCATCAGAATGGCCAAAATGAAAAACTCAAGGAACAACACATGCTGGAGAGGTTGTGGAGAAAGGGGAACCCTCCTCCACTGCTGGTGGGAATGTAAACTTGTACAACCACTCTGGAAATCTATCTGGCGCTTTCTAAGACAATTAGGAATAGTGCTTCCTCAAGACCCAGCTATACCACTGCTAGGTATATACCCAAAGTTTGCTCAAGTACACAAAAGAGATATTTGCTCAACCATGTTTATAGCAGCTTTATTTGTAATAGCCAGAACCTGGAAACAACCCAGATGTCCATCAACGGAGGAATGGGCACAGAAATTGTGGTATTTTTACACAATGGAATACTACTCAGCAATCAAAAAGGAGGAAATCATGAAATTTGCAGGCAAATGGTGGGACCTAGAAAAGATCATCCTGAGTGAAATATCCCAGAAGGAGAAAGACAAACACGGTATATACTCACTTATATAGACCTATAAGATATGAAAAACATAATGAAATTTATACACCTAAAAAAGATAATCAAGAGAGCGGACATGGGGTAAGATTATCAATCCTCGTTTTGAAAGACAGATGGGATGCGCATTAAACATTGACAGGAGTCTATTGAGCGCATTTGAAAAACTCTAACTAGCAGTGTTTTCAAAGCAAAGACTCATGACCAAACCTTTGGCAGAGTACAGGGATTCATAAGAAAGAAGCGGAGTTAATCTGATGAGGAAAGGATAGGAGCTCCACAAGGACCAAACATATCTGGGCACAGGGTCTTTTCTGAGATTGACATGCAACCAAGGACCATGTACGAATGTAACCTAGATCCTCTGCTCAGATTTAGCCTGTGGTAGCTCAGTAACCAATTGGTTTCCCATAGTGAGGGGAACAAGGACTATTTCTAACAGGAACTCAATGACTGGCTCTTTGGCCTCCCCACCCCCCAAAGGGAGGAGCAGTCCTGTAAGGCCACAGAGGAGAGCTTTGCAGCCAGTCCTGAAGATACCTGATAAAACAGATCGGATGAATGGGGAGGAGGTCCCCTCTATCAGTGGACTTGGCAAGGGGCACGGTGGAGATGAGGGAGGGAGGGACTGGGAGGGAATGAGGGATCGGGACACGGCTGGGATACAGAGTTAATAAAATGTAACTGATAAGAAAAAAATAAAATTAAAAAAAATTGAAAAAAAAAAGATTCCCATGGCACATGTACCATGTACCATACAAGCTATTGGATAAATACAAAGTAAGCAACAGGTCCCTTATATGCAATCTATAGTTTGGAATCTCCTCTGGTATACAAGAGAGTAAGAAGACATCGTTTTTTTACTTTTTTCATGGCACAAAACCCCAGGCATAGTTAAGAGAAAGGCTTTCTCTTCTCATGTCAAGTTTTAAAGTGATAACTGAGGGCCTGGGAGGCAAGATTCTTGTAATAAAAGTGGCTTGGTGGGATAGGGGACATCTCAGGCTATTGAATTCTTTCTAGCTGGTATTTTAATGAGGGATTTTCTGTTCATTCTCTAGTATATTTCTTTTTCACAGTCCAGGGGTCAACTGAGTGCCTGCCAAATGTCTGTGCATGGTTAAAACTCCCCTTTGGTGGCATCAGTCAATGCCAAGGAGTTAATAATGACCAGCCTCTTTGCTAATGGACTAAGGCAGGGATCCTCAAGGAGGTAAAGGCTCTAGGAGAGAGACTTCCAGATCGATGGGGACAATGGTTTGCAGAATGCACTTCTGCTGGCCACCTTCAGGGACATATCCCACTCAGGACCAATTCTTTAGGAAGGTGGTAATTAGTTTTTTTTCCTGTTCAGTGCACATGGTGAATGCAGCAGAATCTGGCATTCGGAGAACCACTGGATTCTGTCCCTCTCATCCTGTTGCCCCAGGTTTATGTCTATAACTAAGAAATAACAAGACTGGAAGGCTGTTTGAGGGCAGTGGGGGCTCAGATCCCACAGAAATAAATGAGACTTTCAAGTGTCAAGGCTTCAGGCAAAGAGAATGAAACTGTAAAGTAATATTTATCATCACAAGGCTGACTCTGTGACCCAGACCACACAGTGTTGCTTGCAAACTGTAGGTGGAAATTCTAAGCACTAAATAGTAAGGTCTTAGAGGGCCCAAAGTTCTCTTGTACATCTATGGGTATCCCCAGGATGAAGACCCACACAGCACTGTGGGAACAAAGATTTCTAAGGCTGTGTAGTATCATGTGGTCATCCATACAGCTTCCCAACAGGAGAATGTTGGTACACTGTGACAGGTTATAATGGTGCTTCTTTATTGATACCACTAGCCAGCAGGACAGCTGAAAAATGCCTGGAGTAGACTGTGCTCCCAGGTATTGGTTCCCTGAGTTCATGAAGGGACTTCCATCTCCTTACAGAAATGTACAAATTCGCTTGTTTTCAACCTGGGCCTTTGTGTGGTAACAACTTAGAAAGTATTGATCTGGCTCATGAATGAAAGGAGACTCAGAAGTCTTGAACAAAGCCTTGAACCCTGCCTGCCACTTGACTGTTTGCCCAATTCCTTATAGTCCTGCTCCATAGCTCTCTATGAAAAATATCTACAGCAGACTGCTCAAGCCCAGTTGCTGAGATTTAGAAATCACCTGAATAGAAATGAATGGGAAGACAGATAATGACATTAGTGTGGCTTGAAATGTGAGATGAATGTTCAAAATCAAGGGCAATGTGCTGCTAGCATAGGTGAGCTATCGTCTCTAGACCATACCTTTCATTCTGAAAGTGGCTCATACAAGTGACATGATTTACATGGAAACATGGGACTTATACAATAGAACCTATACAATACCCCAGCATGCACCTATACAGTAGAACAAATAGTACTTACCCTCACTATGTTTGATAGACACCATTTTATTTTATTTTATTTGATTCCATTTAAAACACAGTCCTTGTCATGACCCTTTAAATTGATTTCATGACCCACTAAATTGATTTCTTGACCTACTAATGTGTCATGACTGGCAGTTTGAAAAACACTGGCCTGACCATATGCCAGCTTTGCCTCCCTCCTCAGGAACTGGAAGAACAAAGGTGAACATAAAGATGAGTAGGACAGGGACTGGGAGATTGAGGTAAAAGAAGGGATAACAAATGATGAGATAAGGCAAAAAGCGGGAAGAAAGAAATGAATGGAAAATGGGAGAGCTAGTGAGAAAGGGCAGCCCTGGCTTGCTAGATGTCTTGGTTTGATAAATGCTCTGTGCTGATTAGACCCCTTGGTTGATAGACTCATCTTGATAGCCACTGCCCTCAAGTTTCAGGGGTCCTTCTGACCACACTCTTCCCATCCAGTGTTAACAGCGTATCTGGACTTGGGTTTGCCAGTCTCTTGGGTTTGCAGTTCCTCCTCACTGCTTCAAGACAGAATCTCCTATGCATTGCTCATAGACACGGACTATACAAAGCGCTAGAAGGCACGGGGCAAATACTCAGCGAGAAGGAACTATACACACTTTTCCCTTCACTATAATTCAAAGAGGACTCTGGACAGCAAAGCCTTGGTATAAAGGAGATAATGAAGAAGGCCGACAGGGGTGTGAAAATTAGAGAGATAAGAATAGTGAATAAAAAAAGCTATAGATGAACCTACACTCATGGTCGCAGTAAGCAGAGGAAGGAGTGAGAGAAGTTCTAAGACAATGTGCAATGTTGACCTGGGCACAGCCATAACAAGGACTAAGGCCTTGGATCCAGGGGATAACAACAAAGCTTTTCTGTATATGAATCCAGCGCAGAATTGACAAAGACTTCTTCCTTTGGTCTAAGTACGAGTGTTTTCCAACAATTGACCAGTGTGTAAAAGAACTATCAACCAGCAATGCAGCTTCCTTCTCCTGATGGTTCCATTTTGATACTGCTCACCTACAGAGGTTCCTTTCTGAGTGTAGACAGCCCTTCCCTCTGTGCTGTAGATAAGAAACATATTGAGATTCTGGATTTCAGTGCTAGTAGGTATGGTTCCATCAGAGTGGGCACAGCCCATCGGACCACATGCACATGTGTGTATGTGTGTGTGTATGGGGGGTGTTTACCTGTCTTAATCCTGTGCTGCCCCAATCCAAAGATGTGTGACTTAGTACATGGTCAGAGGTCTCTAAACAGCTTTGCTTACACAGTTCTTTCAAGCCTTTTGACTATTTAAAGAATATGTATTCTGATTGTTAGGATTATTACATTACTAGATTGATTAATAATTAGAAGCTAAATGTGGTAGGCATCACATAAATGGATAAGAAAAATGTGAAATATCCAGGCAAAAAGGAGAATAGAAATTATGAAATTTTCAGGAAAATGAGTAACTGGTAAAACTGAGTTTATCAAGCTAAGGAAAAAATTCAGATCCAGGAAGATAAATATTAGCTTCTCTTACATGTGGAATCTATTTTTAAAAACATATATCTGTCATATATGTATGTGTTATATATATAACATATATATATATATGTATATATAAAACATGAAAGTAGAAAGGGCCTATTTGGAGAAAGGAAATAGAATAACAATAGGAGGTGACAGAATAAGAGGATATCCCAGAGGGGAAACAGAAAAACAAATACTGAGTGATCTTTCTCATGTGAAGACCCCAGGTTGCAGTATCTATTTAAATATACAACTAGATTTTTAAATGCACCAACACGAAAACAGAAGGAGACTTGAGGGAAGAAGGGGACTAGCACGACAAGGAAAGGCAAAAAGGAGGGTAATGGTGGCAAATATGAGCAAAGTATGGTGCTAGCCATAAGTGAAGATGCCACGAGGAAGCCCATCATTAGGGCTGAAGAAACAGCTCAGTGGATAAAAGCACTTGCTGTAAAAGCTTGAGGACCCAAGTTCATGTTTTAGCACTCAAGTTAAAAGCCAGGAATCATCAAGTGCTAGAGGACAGGATGGCTGGGACTCTCTATTGCTAGTTCTGAGTACAGTAAAATATCTTGTCTCAAAGATGTAAGTGATAGAGCCTATCTTATTTAGATTTCTATGATGAAACACCATGACCAAGAAACTGGAGAGGAAAGGGTGTATTCAGATTACACTTTCACAGCACTGTTCATTATTAAAGAAAGTCGGGACAGAAACTCAAACATGGCAGGAAGCCAGAGGGAGGAGCTGATGCAGAGGCCACGGAGGGTGCTGTCAGTAGGCTTACTGCCCATGGCTTCCTCAGCCTTCTTTCTTATATAATCCAGCACCACCAGCCCAGGGATGGCACCACCCGCAATGGGCCGGACCCTTCCAAGTTGATCACTAATGAAGAAAACAATTACAGCTGTATTTTACGAAGATATTTTTCTAAATTGTCGTTCCCTCCTCTATGGTGACTCTAGCTTGTGTCAAAATGACATAAAACCAAGACAGGGGAGGACACTCAACATCCTTCTCCGTCCTCTACACATGTGAATACATGCAGGCATGCACACTTGAGTTCCTATGCGTGCACATGCCATACACATACATACCACACATAAACACTAATCCCACATAAAAGAAAATCAGTCTTTTGTACATTTATTAATTTAAAAAACTAATATAAAAATAAGGACATAAGATAAGGTAAAATGAGAGTGCTGGGCATGGCTGAGTTCTGTCCCTGGTACTACCACCACTGAAAACAATCTCCATAAATGTAAAATTGCATCTTAATTTTTATTTTATTAGTGAGTAATGCAAACACCTATTATAACCAAGAAACTGCTTATTAATACTGGTAGAAATTTTGTTTTATGGTTCATTTACAAAAATCTTTGTTTGGCATTTAATGGTGCAGAAATCTAACTCTGGGGTTCAAATATATTCTAATGCTTTTTATCAATGGCTACCACATGAGGAAAGACACCCACAGAGAAACGGAGATGCAAAAGTAGGCATTGCTAGCTTAGCTGAATAACTCAAGGTAATTATTTTTTTTCAGGCTCATGAACTAATTATGTGAACATTGGTGTTGGGGGAAGGTTCATAGATTTCCATCTTCCCTGATGTCTGTCAGCTCTCTATGACTCCTAGGACAGTGCTGAGTTTTTACACAAACTTTAGCAAGTGAGCTGAAATGCTCTGAACTCTTTCATTTGGAAGATTTTTAAGCAGATAGGTTTTGTGAGGTTTAAGTTTTCAAAGTTTTAGGTATAAATTTTTCAAGTGGCAAACTCATTATCTGCACCAAATCACACCATAATAAAACACATTCCAATCAGCCTTCTCCACACCATCTACAAGGACCACCTGCCCTACTCACTGTTACCATAGTACCTTCATACTGAAGGGTAAGATGAAATGCTTATTTTCCTCAGGTTATCAAAAAAGTGGCATTTCCTGATAGCTGCTTGCCAGAACTGAAAAGGTCAATGAATGAAGAGCATTTTTGGTTCTTTTAAAAGAAAACTGTTTAATTAAGTTTCCAAAAGCAGCACATGCCTTTGTTATAAAAATAGATAGATAGATAGATAGATAGATAGATAGATAGATAGATAGATAGATAGATAAAGGTTCCTTCCATAGGACTACAAAACATCATAAAAATGCTGTATAAAGGGTTGTGTTTATGACACTGATGATGTTTGTCACAAATAAACTACAAACCCCTTTTAATAGGTAACAAAATCATCTAGAAAGAGTGCCCAGTGTTATTCTCTCCAAACTGTATGCCCACAGAGCTCCATGCTTTTTGTTGGTCTGCTGTAGCATGACAAAAGATGAGTGATATAGGTCACCAAAAGGCAGAGGAGCAAGTATCAACTTTATGTGAAGTACAAATAAGGCCAAATTTCTTGACTTAAATAGAAGATTTAAAAATTAATAACAATTAATGAAAACAGGGGCCATTAATTTGAAAGAGAGCAAAAGAGGGGTATAGGAGGGTTTGGAGGTAGGAGAGGGAAGCAAGAAGTGTTGTAATTATATTACAGTCTCAAAAATAAAGATTAAAAAATAGAAGTGGTAAAAATCTCTTCCCTTAAGCCATTAGAGTTTTCTTTCAGCACCTTTCAGAAATAAAATGCAATTTTGGAGCACTATGAGAGAGGTGAGGGGGGCTCAGTGGTTAAGAGTGCTGGATGTTCTTCCAGAGGACCAGGGTTCAATTCCCAGCCCCCAATATGATGGCTCACAACCATCTGTAACTTGGGTGATCTGATGCCATTTCTGGCCTCTAGGCACCAGGCTCACATATGGTACATAGGCAATAGGCATTCACAAAACACAGATATGAATGCAGGCACAGCATTGAAAGATATAAAATAATAATATGTTCTAAAAGATCAGAAAAATGTGAATCTCGATGCTTTAGAGTTTGGTCTCTGATATTTTGGAACAAAATAATATGTAAATAAATTCCTCAAGATCGTTGTGAATTTCAGGATCCTGGATGGATCCTAAACTGTTGGAGGTTGTAAGCATTTAAGGATAAACAATGATCCCTAACCTCAAAAACCATTCAAGAAGATGCAACTTCTAGTTAGAACTTCATGACTTAATGGTGACAGTAGGTCAGAGGCAGAATTGCAATGGTTTTATTTAAGTGAATAAGTTTAGAAAGGGTAGCTGTGTGGTAGATTAAAGTTGAAGGTTAGGGGATTTAAAGTGAATATATAAATCTGAAAAAAAAAGTGAAGGCTGAGCTCAGAGCCAAAGAGAACTTAGGATGTACAGACCTGTGCATTTCTTGAAGTCTGATCAGGCCATATGTTAGTTATCTGGAAGGAGAATCTCTGCCCAATTGTAGTGGGGACATTGAGGATCTGCTGAAAAGAACTTTTATTCCCCCAGATCACCAGTGCTTTCAATGATCTGAAAGTCTGCCTGTGCCCAGAGACAGAAGAGTGTAAAGAATGAGCAGGGTCAAGGTCAAAGCCAGAAAATTCAGACAGCGGCAAGGGAGAGGAAACAGCAAGAGCTGGGAAAAGAGAATTCAGTCTTCCCTAGCAAGGGTCCCTCAATGCACCCTCAGCTCTCGGGGCTCCTGGCTAATTGAGTGCTGAGGCTGAATATATTTGAGTGACATTGCTTCCCACATGGTCAGCATAGCTTGCAGATTCATAATGCTACTCTATTAAATATTCAAGAAATGCTTCCATGGAGTTATCTACTCAACTCAGATTTTCCCAGATGTATCTGATCAAAGAAACTTTCTTTTCTATTCCTTAGCTCCAAGAAGTAAACTCTGAAAATGCAAGATTGACAGCTGCTGAACCCTGTACCCTGGCAGGACTGGTGTAAGCTCACTTAGACATGTAGGGTCCTTTGTGGCCTAAGACTCTACATTTTAACAAGGGCTGTGGAGTTCTTGGTCTTATGGACAGGAGAGCAGAACTTCTGAAGGCAACCTCAGGCATAAGTGGCAAACTGAGTAGCAGGCTTCTGTGTCTCAGGAAGGTGAGGCTGACACTATATACCCAAAAGGGTGGCTAGAGAGCCCTTGGTACCCACTAACTCAGGCTGTGAGGAAAGTACCTCTCTGCTCTCTGTTACTCTTGACACAGGACCTAATATAAATCCAAAGGCTGGGGAGGTGAGATTCTAAGTAATGGAAGAAAAACATTTTGGGTGGACTTTTCCAATAAAATCTGTATAATCTTATAGCAATTATCAATAGTCTGAAAATGGAAGCAAAGTGTGAAAGCAAAGCATGAACCCTCATGTGCAGGGTTCTTAGGATTGTAGGCATATTTTTTATAGCTCATTCACTGTAACTGCTCAGTCAATGGGCATACATATAGCCTCATTTTGCTAGAGAGAATCCACAAATATTCAGAGGTAAAATAGGTGTTCAGAGGTAAAATCAGTTGCTCAAGGTTAAGTGGAAAAATAGGAGCAGGAAGCAGAAATGGCAGTTCCTGCTCTGACCTACCTCTAGCCTCAGCATGGACTGGTAGCAACAGGTGTAGATGATACTAGAAAAAGACACTGTCTACTCCCACCTCTCCACTGTTTTACTCTTCTTTTCAACTTTCTTTAATAAATATCCAGTTCTTCTCACCCTCCACCATTACACATTCTCTTGAAACTACTGATCCTGTACTGGGTCAGTTTCAGGATCACCTTTCCATTGTCTTCTTTTCCTACTTAAACACATTCTATGAACTCACTCTATCTGCTGAGTGCTGGGATTAAAGACATGCACTACCAGTGCCCGGCTTGGAGCAGGCATTCTTAATGGATAATTCTTTGTGCATATGTGTGTGTTTGCATTTTTTAAATTTAAATTTAAATTTTATTTTTATATTAATCACAGGTTGTTTACTTTGTATCCCAGCTGTAGCCCCCTCCCTCATTCCCTCCCAATCCCACCCTCCCTCCCTCATCTCCTCCCTGCCACTTTCCAAGTCCACTGCTAGGGGAGGTCCTCCTCCCCTTCCATCTAACCCTAGCTTATCAGATATCTCCGGGACTGGCTGCCATGTCCTCCTCTGTGGCCTAACAAGACTGTTCCTCCCTTGGGGTGGCAGGGAGGTAAAGGAGCCAGTCATGGAGTTCATGTCAGAAATAGTTCCTGTTCCCTTTACTAGGGAACCCACTTGTTTACTGAGCTACCATGGGCTACATTCGAGCAGGGGTTCTAGGTTATATCCATTCATGGTCCTTGGTTGGAGAAACAGTCTCATAGAAGGTCCCCGTGCCCTGATACATTTTGTCCTTGTAGAGCGCCTGTCCTCTCTAGCTCATATGTAATGGATATTTCTTATCCCTGCTTCCTCCCTAGACAGCACCCCTTCTTCCTAACTACCAGAAGGTGAGCATCTCTCCTTTACTATATGTTCGCTAACATTGTGTTCTACATCACCATAGTCCAAGAGACAAAGAGTCCAAGTGACTGTAGACTAGAACCTGTAGCATTGTGAGTCAAAATAAATCTTCCCACTTTAAATTGATTTTTATAGGTATATTGTCACAGCAACAGAAAGCTGACTAGCCAACAGAAAATCTGTGTAATCGCCACAGAGCAGGCAGTGAGGTAGTAGACAGGAGGCCCAAGGCCCTGTGTACCCCTCTTGTGATGCTTTATGTAGCATTTCAGGTGGTTGTCTTTAAAAATGGCACTTCAAGTGAACCAAAGTATGAGGGTGCTGATACAAAATTAAGAGCAGGAGTGACTGTCAGGGCAATTGCCAGAGACAGATACTTACTTAATGGGGCTCAGGAACAGAGAGAGAGCTGTCAACACTTGCCCTATTCAACAGCCCTGCTGGCTAATTTTGATTGTCAACTTGATGGCATCTGGAATGTGATAAGAGACATGCCTCTGAGGGCATTTCCAGAAAGGATTAGCTGAGGAGAAGGGACCCTTCCCAAGGGTGGATGGCACCTTTTGATGGTTTATAAGGAGGTTCGAGGAACAAAGTGGTTTTGTTTGCCTGGTTGCTTCAGCTTCTTGCTGGTGAAGGTATCTAGCCCCATTGTTGCTGTTGCTGCTGTTGTCCACAGACAGCTGATTTCACCCTCATTTGCCTTCAATATGGATTGGAGACCAGCAACATTCTATGAAACTTCCTGACCTTCCCCACTAGATTGGAACTGCTGAGGTGGAGGACTGACCACTAGCTTCATTCTTAGCCTTTCAGAATGCAGGAGGTCATTGGATTACTCACCCTCTATCCGTAAGCCATTTTAGCAATGCTTGTCCATTTTCACACCCTTCCCTTGTCTGCCTATGCTCTGCCTTTATATACCATCTTGTTCCTTTTATTGCTTCTTTGAGTAGTCTAATAGGCATGATTTCCTATAAAAGAAGCTACTAACGTCATCATATTTAGATGTTAGAGACTTTTCTGCTATGTGAGTGGCTATTTAGAAGCACACAGGTTGAGAAAGTATGGGGGGAGGGATGCTTCTCTTCCTATCTCTGGAAGAATGGAGTTGGTGCTGCCTAGAATTCTGTGTATGCCAATATAACCCAGACATTGTAAAAGGGCTCTAGTTCCACATTGTGCCAGGCTAGGATCAATAGAGACCAATTTATGGGGCCTTCTTACCCAGGAAGAAGGGGTAGTCTCAATTTACCCACCTTCACCACTTCATCCTGCCTCAACATCCTAGGGATTCCTCTTACCTCCTAAGAAATGTTCTGAAAGTACAGTGCATAGCTTCCCTACTGAAAAATCAAAAAGACAGATAATATTCCTTGCTGCTGCAGAGAACTTAGCTCCTCATGAGAAGGGACCTGGGGAAGAACCTGTCATAGGAGCTGAGTCTGTCTTCCAGCCTGGCTCTTGCTTCAACTTATTGTGTGGTCCTGGAAAAGCTGCTCACCAGTCCTGGGTGGGAAGCAGGTGGGAGGAGAGTGTTTCATCAGAGAAGCCTTGGGGAATGTTCCCATTTCAAGGGCTAGGGCACAATGGGAAATCCAGGATGCCATCACAGAGGACTGTAGGAAATTGATGGAGGAAGCTGCCTCTTCTCCTGCTCCCTGAGGCTCAGTAATTGTAAAATGGAGACATTCTTCAATGACTGAGAAGGAAAGGAGAAGAGAAAAGATTTCAGCAATGACACATTGGAGCCTTTGGGATCCATTACAGACCAATGGGAAGGCTTCCACCTGAGTGAAACTGGGTGAATTGCTGCAACAGCTTTTTTCTTTGTGAATGCCTGAGGTGGCTCAGCTCCCTGTCACTCACTTTGCAGCCTACATTTTAAGTTCACACTCGCAGGAGCTATCAGACACAGCCTAGTCTTGGTGCCAGGAGCAAATGTCCAAACGAGCTTGTCACAGTGTCAGGCATCCAGACAAACCAGAACTGACAATTTGGTCCTCCACAGGAATGAAAAGGACGATGGAGAGATAGTGGTGGCATCACTGTCAAACACACCTTAGCTGAGAGGATCCTAGAGACCCAATGCTGATAGAGTGAGAACTACTTCTGCAGATGCCTAGAACCTTCAACTAAAAACAAAAACAAGACAAACAAAAAAATCACCACCACCAATCTCCACAATAGCATTTGCCACTGATCGTCACACTTAGTATCAGTTTCAAGATTGTGACAGCTCATATATATCAACTACATTCAGAATATCTAAGGATACTGAGGCATAAAATAAAGTGGCCGTGCATTGTGACATGGAAGGTACTTGACAGAAATACTGTAGACTTTGGAGTCCTGAGTCCTGGGTGATGTAGACCTTCCTTTTCTTTCTTTTTTTAAAAAAATATTTTAAAAAATTTTGTGTATGGGTATTTTGTCTACACAGACATCTGTGCACAACTTGTGTGCCTAGTGCCTGCAAAGTCCAGATGAAGGCACTGGACCCCCTGGAATTGGAGTTACAGATGGTTCTCTGCCTCCATGTGGATCCTGGGAATGAACCCAAGTCCTCTGCAAGAACAGCAGTTGTTCTTAACCTCTGAGTCGTCACTCCAGACCCATAGACATTTCTTGAGCTATAGTTCCACATTCTCCCTGAACCATGTTTCCCTCAGAAATTCTCAATGTGGCAAAATCACAATCAAAAGACGCCCCCTCACCATTTCCCTCCTTCAAGAGCACTTAACCATCTCTCTGTCTTAAACTTCAAGCAAAGAACCTACAAGAAATGCAAACCAGAGAAGGGGAAAGGGGCATGAGAGCTGCCTATCTTTATGCTTTGGGATGCCTTGTAGTGTCTGACATCCTTCTCTGAACACTCTCAAACCACAAACCTAGCTCCTACCAGGGCTATGAGTCTGCTTCCCTTCACCATTTCCTTCCTCTATAGCCCGTGTCACCTGCTAAGCTTCTCTGTAAGGTTTTAATTATGTTCACCGATTCTTGGCAGCTACTTCTTGATAAAATCAAGGTGTTTTATCTATCCCTTTGATGTTATGACCTTGGCTAGTGTTTAGCACAGAGTAGGTGTTTTGTGACTATCTGTTCAATGAGCACTAGGTGATGTGTGACAGAGCAAAGCAGATGTAAAAGCTTGCTTATTGGATCATGTTGGAGGGGTTCAGGCAGGGATGCCTGTCCTGCATCTCATTCTCTTGGATAGCTTCATTGGCCAGCCCCCAAGTTCTCAGGAGTGAGGACAGGATGAAAGGTATCCCCAGATACCTGGATGCCTCCCACTGTCAACAGAAGCCAGCAAAGCAAAGGTTACCATGAAAGATAGCATTGGCTCAGATACAGAAAGCAGATCTCTAGAGAATGAAAACATGTGTTGGGACCCTAGGACCTCAAATAAGGAAGGGATGTGGTGTGAGATGGCAGTGACTATAAAATGGCAAAAAATCTATACTTTCTCTGGGACCTCTCAAAGTAGAGCCTGCTGTGACTGGCAGACAGCTGTTTCTACTCCTATTTGAATATTCAAGGACCCCAGGATTCCTGACTCAGTCACCTCATCTGACAGGGTGGTGGGTAGCAAATGAGAGTCACCCTATCTGCCTTGCTGACATTTCTTCTTAAGTACTTCCCATCAGTTTGTCAGTTGTTTGTTTGTTTGTTTTTAAAATCATATAGAAGTTTCCTGGTGCATATACATTCCCTCCATTTTTGTGGAGGTCCAGTAGACACATTGCACACACGCGCATGTATTCACACAGGAAGGAGGAGGCTGATGGAGACATACAGGAACAATAACATGTATGGACATGCCCTTACACTTACACACACGTAACAGAATGATGCTTAAAATGGAATAAAATGGAAAAATGAGAGAGCCATAAATGACACAGAAAAAGTCAGGTATGGCCTAGCAAGGGTGCTCCTCCCTCGGGGTGGTGGTGGGGAGGTCAAAGAGCTAGCTATTGAGTTCATAGAGGAAGACAATGCAGCCAGCCCTGATGAGACCTGATAAGCTAAGGTCAGATGGAAGGGAATGAGGACCTCCCCTATCAGTGGACTTAGAGAGGGGCAGGGAGGAAATGAGGGAGAGTGGGTGGAGATTGGGAGAGAATGAGGAGAGGGCTACAGCTGGGATACAAGTGAATAAACTGTAATTAATATAAAAAATAGAAATAAAAAAGAAACTAAAAAAAAGAAAGAAACTAAATGGTTCTAGTGACATCCTGTAAGTGGTGGAAGAAATGGAATGTGTAGCTTTGTATAATGACTATAAATATCAGAACACTGGGAAAAAACAAAGTCGGGTATGCAGTGGCAAAATGACATTGACACCTGGCAGTGTGCACACATTTGCTCCAAGGAAAAGTCTTCATGAAAAACAGTACTGGCTTTGGGAGAGACAGGCACCCACACAGCGAGAAAACAGAACCTGTGTCCTGGCTACTGATGGCAGTTTGTAAAAAATCAAACTTTTTTTTTCTCACTGCTGTCTGGCTACCTGATGTCAAGATCAGCAGTTCCTATGTGTATTTAATCCTTTCTCCAAGTGTAGACCAATCCTACTTATTATATGCCATTGCAAAGGTAGCAAATTAGTCCTTGTGTGTCTCGAGTATGCCGCTATCTGCACTGGCCTCATCACCACCGGCCACTCTCACTGCAAGCCTTCTGTGTTCTTAGAGCTCACTCTGTTCCTCTGTGCCTGGATGGCTCTTCCCCGGGCAGCCACATCCTGCCATCTCATTTTATTCTGTCTTTTGCTCAGAAGGTCCTTTCCCCAGAACAATTTCCTGGGGACTGTCTTTCAAAGAACATTTCTGTGACTCTCTGAGATATCGCTTTACTCCCAAGTTAGTTCTGTGTTTCACTGTGCTCACTATTATCTGACCTAAGTCAATCACTCATTCTTTTATTTTTCTAGAAAGCATGCTACCTAAAGAAGACGACTTTGGTACCTGGATCCACACAGAATCCCTGTGTCTAGGGGGATGCCTAGCTCACAATAGGTGCTGAGGAAATACTTGTTAAATAGTTGCGGAGGATTGAATGAGGAAGGGGCTGTGGGTGTAGTAGCTTAGCTGGAGTTACAGAGCCGAGAAATAGCATATACACATATGATACCCAGGTGTCTCCTACACTTACAGCTACCACCCACTTCATCCTCCACCTCTGTTGTCATGTGAATTCTTTACTATCATCATCCCACTACTTTTTCTCACACTGAGAGCTTCCCATGATGACAGGCTAGATGAGAGCTTCAAATAGCAGCAAGAAGACTATCTGGGATCTTCCATGTCTACAGGTCTATTATGTGCAGAATGGCTGCAGGGTCTTTCCCTGGTTGCCCTTACTCTAGTGTTGAACAAACTATATCATATTTGGGACAGAGGTAGTCAAAGTCAGCATCATAAATGGAGTCTGAGAATGAGCAAGGATGGTACCATTTAGAAGAGGGGCCAGTACCGATTGCATTGGCCTCTCACAACATGGCCAAGTGGAAAATTCCACACGCCCAGCAATGACATCCTGGAGATGCCTAGGACCTCACAAAACCAATACTTGCTAGGTTTTACCCCAATCCAGCACCTAATACCTCATATGAATCTTCTTTAGTGCCCCAGACCTCCAGAGAAGTGCTGTACCTTACCAGAGACAGCTAGGCCTATGGATCTCTCCCTGGCATCAACCCCACAGGAACTAAGAAAATTTCTGGGGCCATTGCTTTGGGAAAAGCACTCTCCTAGGTTCCAGACACAGGTGAGACAGGAATCCCCCTGCTCTCTGGGGCATTCCCATGCCAAGGCACAGAGAAGAAAAAGAAAAGCTAACAGGAAATATTCAGGCCAATGGGCAATGGAAGGAATAAGACCATCAGGAAGGAGCCGTAATGCTGCTGTTGGATAGGGGGCTGGCTTTAGACAACACAAAAAGGAGGCAGCCATAGATGCCAGCAAGGCATGTGGACATAGCAAAGGTCCTTCATCTGGAAGACATTACACAGGTTTAGGGATACATGGAGGCTGGAATAAGGGAATTAGGAGATAAAAATCACAAAATGATTTTGGGCAGGGTCACAGCACGGAGCTAAGGGCTAGCCTAGTCTAGAACTTGGGTTTTATGCCAAGAGGAACAAGAAAGCACTGGTGGTGGCAGAACTCATCTGGCTTCTCACAGCCCCCAGATGCTCTCCTCTTTCTCCACTGCTCACCAGGCTGCCTTCTTTTTGTTCTTGCAACAGACACAGCATCAGAACCAAAAGTTCCTTTAGACAGCCGTCCTGTGGCAATCCCAAAAGCTCCAAAAGAAGAGTAGAAAGGTATCTCTGAGCAGATGTGATGGAACATGGCTGGCACTCTCTACCACCAGCTCCCTCTGACATGAGTTCTTAACTCTGAAGTAGGCTAGAATTCAGATAGCCATTGAACTCTGCCCATCTCATGAAGTTGGGAAATATAGATACTGGAGTGTTTCATGGTCAGTTTTAATGTCTAGTGATGATAACAAGCCACAGCAACATAACTGAAACAAGAATCTCAAGGCTAGAGGATGATGGAACTCACTTTGTTCATTTTCTCACCCATTTAATGAAGATGTATTGCATTCTTATGTGTTAGATACTGTTCCAGGGGGGCTATGACATGTAAGTGAACTAAAAAGATAAAACATCAACATTTCTATTCTTATGCTGCATACATTCAAAATGAATGCTTTTGTCTGAACCTCTCACCATATGGCCAATGGGAAACTTTCTCAGGCTTTCCCATGAGGTTGGTGAATGCATGAACATGAGCACCCCAGTCATACATGAACTAAGATAACAAAACATACCAACATTTATATTCTCACGATGCTTACATTCTAAATGAGAAAGACATGCAAGTAACCATTCCTTAAGGAATATTTAGGTTTTTACTCACACAAAGAAGAAATAATAACCTGAAGACTAGTACGTGTTACTCTTGAGTTATTTAAACTCTCAAGTGAAATGTCTCGTCACTGTTACCCTTGGTTACAGATGATAAATCCAAGACTGGGAATGTGCTAGTTATTTGCCAACTGGACACAAACTTGAGTCACCTTGGAAGAGGTAACCCAGCTGAGCAGTTGCCTGCATTAGGTTGGCCCATGGTTGTCTATGAGGCACTTCTGAGGGGTGTTAATGATTGATGTATAAGGCTCCAGCTCAGTGTGGGCAGTGCCACCCCTCATCAGGCAGTCCTGGGATGTCTAGGAAAGCAAGCCGAGCAAACTAGAGAGAGCAAACTACGCAGCTTTCCTCTAGTGTCCCTGCCTCACCTTATACCTCCAGTTCCTGCCTTGGCTTCCATCAATGGCGGGCTGCAACCTGTAAACTGAGATGAACCCTAACCCCCTAAAGTTGTTTTGAGATAGTGTTTTATCACTCCATCAAAGAAAGCAAATCAGAGCAGGGAAGTCAAATGATGTGTCTAGGGTCACTAGTCAGTTAAGGACAGGACTGGCTTGAAATCCAGGGATTTAATTTCATGACTCAGCTTGTTAGATATGTCATCTCGCTTAATGTTTGGAGCACTGGCTGTTAGACAGCAGAAGGAGGTGCTGACCCTTTGTGAACTCCAGAAATTACTTAACACCACATTTAGTGAATAGAAGGGTCAGGGTGGATTCTTGGTGTTACAGTTTGAGTATAAAATGTCCCTCACAGGCTTGTGTGTTTGAACACTTGGTTCTCAGATGGTGGCACTGATTTGAGAGGTTATAGGTTCTTTGGGACATGGGGCCAAGCTAGTAGACAAAGATAACTGGGAGCAGGTCTTTCAGGACTACAATCTAACCCCAGATCTAGCCTGAGTTCTGTGTTTTTTATTTGATACTCCAATATGAGCAAGCCACTCTAAGCTCCAGTTGCCATGAATGGACCCACTCTAGTCTTCTTTGTCATGATGGAGTACATCCCTTGATACATGAATTCATAAAATCTATTTTAATCTGTTCCTGTCAGGCATGTGGTCACAGGGATGATAGTAGCTAGTACATTCAGATGTTGTGGTGCCCTTAACCACTGTGCTCTGCACTGAATCTACCAACCCCCTGAACACTAGTGTTGTCCTAGGCAATGGGACATCTGTTTTTGATTTTGGGTCTCTGTGAAGAGCAACTCCAAAATGGATGATTTTCTGTCCTCCTCACTCCTGCCTTCATTTCCTGTCTAATATGCCATATTCAAGTTCCCAGTATGCCTCATCACCAACCCTTAGTAGGTGGAGAGCACATGAGAGGAAACAGGAGCTGAATGAGAAAAAGAGACAAGAAACTTCAGCTGGGCCCTTCAAAGGGCAAGGACCGCTCATGCTCAGTGTTATCAGAGAGAACTTTTCATTTACACTAGTCATTTAGCTATTACAACTTTCAGAGTCCTTCCATGTTTTAAGTTCCAGGTATAGAAATTCTGGATTTCAGACCAGGCAAGACATATTGAAATGTTAAATGTCATATTCAAGTCTTGGGCTTTCTTTAAATAATTCAATCGCATCAAGGAAAACCATTTCCCTTCCCATCTGCTATGGCCATAGAGTTAGGCAAAGAGTGAGGAGTGGGGAATCACATTAGAAAAAGCAAAAAGTGCAGACAGGGGCTAGATTCACCACCAGCTGCTCATTCCATTTCAGTTGTATCCAACTCCACAACAAAATGTTTTAGCATTCCCAAGCCATGGTGACCTCCAAAGGGCACTGCAATAAACCCCTGTATTGGCTGAAGTTGGCAGATCCATGGGCCCACACTGAGAGAAGATGTCATCAAGCTCCTATGGAGGGTGGGGTAGCTGTGGGCTACCAGGACATAATGCACAAGTACCGTGGGTGGCATAATGTGGAATTCATCTCCTTAACTCTGTGGAGTTGGACAAGCAGAACAATCTAGAGTCTGTCAGCAAGTTCCTCCAGAGAGTTCAGGCACACTAACGGAGACTAATGAGAGAGAGGGCTATCCCTCATGGCCACTGCCTCTGACACTCAGTGCCAAGGCATCCATATTCATGAGCTAGATGGACAGCTTCCAATGTGACACCCTAGAAATGAGGGGGCAGAGAAACAGCAATGCATACCCACACTTAGGGTTCTGGGGTATATTATAGAGTATTAACACTCTGGGCAGTGAGTTAGAGGACTTTGAAACACCTTTAATTATATGAAACTGCCCAGGGGAAACTTTCTTTGCTTGCTATAAATGGATGTCTTGTCTGATCTGTACTGGGGACCCCTAAACTGCTTACTTAGCATTTGACTAAGGTCCAGAAGCAACCCTAACATTGCTAAGCCCTTCAGTTTTAACCAGCACCATCCCTGTGCCCCATTTGTTCATAGATTGGCTTTCATATAACCTTCTAGAGGTTCCACCAAGTTGGAGGTACATAAGAGGGCTCAAAGCAAACAACATATCATCTCATTTCACCACTCTGACAATTTTCTAAACTTTCATCTGTCTTGCTTTTCTATGATGCTCACTTACCTAGGTTTCTTACTACAATAAATCTTTACCACTACAAAAACTTCTTCAGATCAGGAATGTGACTTTGATGGGTGGTTATCCTTTGTATAGGGAAATCTGACCAAGAACTTGGGATTCTACACTTCAAGAATTTTTTTTAAATAGGAAATGTTGGGTTTTGAGCCTATCCATGTCATCATTTTGAAGCCAGTGGGTTTGTCCTAGACTCGTGGATATTTTCATATTTCAAATGTTCTGTTCCTGTTACAAAACACCCAGCCCCAGTCCCCAGGCAGCATAACTGAAAGGAAACACACTGAGCCAAATAAATCAAATCACCTCTCTGTAGCTGGCCTCCTGTAGGTTTCTATGGAGCCACAGGCTAGTAGTTAGTTGCAAGACAAATGTCAAGCAGAGCTCAACAGCCTTACCTGCCTTTCTGACATGATGTAGAGTTGCTCGTGGTCCTTAGAAAAGGCCATGTCCCGGAGAACTGGCCCTGGGTCCACCACCTGCACAGTCTCATACTGGAGGGCATTGCCCTTGGGCCCATCGACCCGGATCTGCAGAGAAAAGCACGAGGAAAGGTGAGGCGAATGCTTTAATTACTTTTCTATTGCTGTGATTAAGCACCATGACCAAGGCTACTCATATAACAAGGAACAGTTTATTTGAGCTTATGGTTCCAGAGGGATAAGAATCTGTGATGACAGGGAAGCACAGTGGCAGGAGTAGGAGGAAGCCGAGAAGACATGCCTTGAATTACAAACATGAAGCAGAGACACCAAACTAGCAGTAGGCAAAGTATTTTACTCTCAAAGCCCACCTCCCATGACATACTTCCTCCAAGAGAGCAGGACCTCCTAAGCTTTCCCATAAAACACAACAAATGAGGATCAAGTATTCAAATGTTTGAGACTACAGGAGACATCTTATTCAACCCACTACAACGAATTTAGATTGTGTATTGCTCACAACCCAACTTGAGCCTAGAGATACTCCCACCAGCCAAGAGAGGCAGAGAGCTCCATCTCTACAGAGCCTAGCATCCAAAACCAAAGACATAAGTGACATAAGCGCATAGTGGCCTCCTGATGGAAATTCATAGAGAAGGGAGGGGAATGACAGATCTGAGCTGTGAAAAGAATCTGTTTTTTCATCTGGTTTTCTATGCCCTTGGATCAGTTCACTGAGGCAGTGCCAGTCTTTAGAGGTAAGGATGGTGCTGGTATCAGGATGAAGGCTCTGGGTTGGGTAATGACACAGCTTCAGGCCAGAGGATCATCCTACATAAGAAAAACAAGAAGAATGGCTAACATTTGTTAGCATAAATATTTTTGATATGTGGATGTGGGCTTAGTCACGGAAACTTCTACCCAGATATCACATTGCTCTCCTTCAGAAGCATCTTGAGGACTTAGACCCAGAAGTTTTACATCTCTATTCTCCTTTGGTCAGTAGAAACCAGCAGCTTATACTTCTAGATTTAAAAGAGATGGTCCTGAAACAGCTTTTGAGGTTCTGTTCTTGGTTTAACGTAAGAAATCACAGGAAAATGTACCTCAGGAATGAGAAATCCTCAGTGTTTTAAGACTATTTAGATGACTAGATGATCTCTGGGCCACCCTCACATCCTTCCTAGAAATGTTTAGACAATGTGGAAACCACTAGAAGAGACAGCCCCACCCACCCACCCACCCTGACACTGAGAATAAACCTAGAAAAGACTTGGGCTTTCCAGCTGTAGACAGTGCATCTGGCCTCTGGCCCAAGTCCCTAAAGTCATCTGAAATTTAAGTGCACAGATCAGCAGGCCCGCTGCCCCATGTGAATGGCTCCATCTATATAAGTTGGGACAAGTACTACTGAGGATGTAGCTAGGTGAGAGATGGGAGATTGGAAGACTTTTTATGTTGCTCATATGAAGCTCTCCAAGGCACCTCTGGGGGAACCTCCATGATTCAATGACAAAACTGAAGAACACATTGCACTCTAAGTGTCACCATTATGTAGTCGTTTTAATTTTGACCCTGTAATTTTTTACCTCTTAGAAGATCAAGGAGAATAAAAGGGTTATTCAGAGGAACTAAATGATAAAAGGGGGTACCTGGTGACAACTAACACACTGTATCACCAGAATGCCTCATTTCTGCCAAGCTCATTGAACTTAGATACTAGTTGATTTTATGTTTAGTATTTGATCACTTGACCACTATTTATTTTTCAAATGAACAAATAAATAAAATTAAGGCTCCTCTTGGCTGATTTACCATTATGCTCATGAAAAGAACAACAGGAAAACCAGCAGAGGCTCTTCAGAGGGATGATCAGCTCTGAAGTAGAGATGCCTCAATGTCCCAGAGCATCCTTTCTGCCCCACTGCTGAGCTAGCAGCGTGCACACTGCCAGACACTTTCTCAACCATAACAAAACAGAAATTCATGCAAAACCAGTCTGACAATGAAGTGATGGTTATAGCCAGTGGTCATAGCTCCAGCTGGGAGGACCCCTGGAGAGGGAACAGAGAGTGACACTCAGCACCCTGGCTGATCTCCAGCTCTCTTGGCATAGACTCCCATAGGGAATGCTGGCAGAACTAAGATCCATCCCATACTTTTGGTCTGGTCCACATTAAAAGTTAGATTCAGTGCCTTAGCAGCATTCCTTATCACCTGCCTCCACCTCCCCTGCTCCTTAGGATAGGGTGATGTGCTGGGTGTAGTAAATATCACAGGAAAAAGCAAGAATCTCACAGATACCAATGGGGCACACTTTCATAGCCTGGACTTTTTTCTTCCCTACACTCCATATTCTTGCCAGGGTGGGAGAGCAACTGAGAGGGTATCTCTCTTCCACCTTAATCCAGACCACAGCTCTATCTACTACAGAAAGAAAAAAACTCATATATCTATTTTCTGACTACACACAGATGTAATCAAAGTTTTATTATAAAATTGGCTGTTTGATGAATAATTCTAAAATTTAATAGAATGGACTAGCTTCCAACCCTCCAGACTCTGCCTAGACAAATGAATAGTACTCTTCATGAAATAGATAACGCATCTGGCATTTACATCTTATAAATCTGTTACCAATATTATTTGTGTCCATGCTTGCAGATGAGGCACAGGAGGCTCAATAACTTGCCCGTGGTTACATGTCCAGTGAACATGGACATGGAGTCACACCCGGACCTAATTAAGTCCACTGTCCATGCGTCCATGAATTTACACACTACACTGAACCCTTACACTGGACCCCAAACTCTAGCACTTAGTTCAGTGCTATTGCTAATATAAATTTGCATTCTGTCCAGTAGTCTGTGCTGTGCACACATTACCCTGGGGGGGTGGGTTGGAGGAATCATGTCTTTATCAACTGCAGTTCTTTTGGGGAAAATCGTGTATATGAATAAAGACAAGGTTGTGAATTTTCAAAATAATGAGCCCTTATATTTTTGTTTTAGACCTTGTACAGCATTCTTAAGTGATATCTGATGATCATAAAAGTTATATAATGTTGCCTGTCAAGGTTATATAATGTCTCATTTTATGGATGAGGCAACTGGAATTGGGATTGATCTGAGTCTTGCCCAAATTTCAGTAGAAAACCAATGTCAGGTTAATCTAGAACCCAGGTCTCTCTCCATTTCTAGATCAGCACTTGCCTCTTAGCTATTTATTTTTTCCAAAAGCCTTTGAAAAGGCTTCACATGAAAAGGAATTTTAAAATAATGGGTCTCCATGGGATCTCAGGCACTTTGACCAAAGAAGTAGAACTGACTTAGGGACAGGAAAAGACATATTTCTGCATGGAGAAATAGAACCAAGAACTATGTAAGCACTAGTGTTGCTTACATAGTTTTCCTTCTTCCTTCCTTCTTTCCTTCTTTCCTTCCTTCCTTTTAATGCCTGGTCAAAAGGAGTAGGAAACTTTGAAGATGATTCTAAGCTTTGAGGGTTAACAACAACAACAAAACACTCAAAATGGAGACAGAACTTTAGGAAGATGCTTTGTCTTCTGTGTGTGGGAGGAGGGGCTGTTATGGGAGAGAAAGCCGTGCAAGTATGAGTCTCAAGGGCAGAAGTCACTTCTGTTGCATTCCTCATAGACTGTGGGGCATGGTTGTTACTCTGCAGATCATTATTGAGTAAATGAAGTCTACACTCTAGCAATCCAACAACAGGCTATTAGTTGTTAAACATGATCAAGATAAGAGACATAATTAAGAAAGGAGACCCCAGGATGACATTTTCAACTTCAAGTACCCCAGGGCACTCAAAAAATGTTAGGCAGAAATCCAGCAGGATGTCACAGGGCATCACAGAGCAAGTCTAAGTGAACACAGGCTATCCCATTCAGTTTACTCTTTAAAATGTAGAAACACAGTGCAGATGCTTAGAGTTCAAGGTCAGCTCAGGAACAACTGCCAGGCCACAACAAGACAGTGGTAAGATGGAAGGAGACTGTTGGCCAATGGATGTGCATCAGCATAGTATAAAAGCCACCTCAAAACTTTGGAAGTACTAACATAGACAAACAAGGTCTGTTGCTTTCTACAATGTAAATGATACTGGTGGATCACCTAAGCAGTGGGAAAGGATCAACAAAGAAGTCTGTTGTGTTTAAAGCCAACATGTTGAGAGACCAATTGTACGGGGTTATGAAAGCAAATTTGGGCGTCTCATTTGGAGCATCTACATTTTGGGTGTTCACTATGTGGGCAATGGCTACTATATTGGCTGCTGCCACATCTATACTCTTATTTTGTATTTACTAACTTGACCAAGAATTTAGCTTGGTGACTATCGTCTTGGGGGTACCATAGGTATAGGTCTTGCCCAACCATAATATAGTAGAATCTCTGAGGGACCTGCAATCTGTAGCATATCACAGCGTGTTCCACAGCCCTCATGCTTTTGATGTTCAGGGAAGGTAAACATCAACCTACGGTATGGCTTCATTTAGGTCAAGGGAGTCAATAAGCTCAGATGCATGGCCCTAGTTGTAATCCAGCCTAGCACTTGCGAGGCTTTACTGGACACACTCCTGACTTTCCTTCCCACACTCAGGGCATGCCTCCTGGACAGCAGGACTCGTGATACCCTGGACAATAGTCAAAATATAGAACATCTGCTTGTGGCACAGGAACAATCAGTCAAACAGTTGCTGTGGGAGCAGGCTTCTGGAGGCTTCCGGCTATAGCAGCTACATCTGCTGGTGAGAAGGTGGCAGGCAGACAATTAGATGGTAATGGGCTAACTACCAAGTACACAGATGTACTTCAGTATTGACAACTGGAGAGGCCACACTAGAACTTCACAATCAAACATCATTCGTTTGTGGCCCAAACAGGATCCTCTGTTATAACACTGAGCACACACTATACCACTCCCTCTGCGTGGCTTAGCAGGGATACACACACACACACCATACTCTGGGCATCCAGGCTATTTTACCTTCCTTCTCTAGCCAGTCAGTATCCAGCCCAGAATCTTTTTAGGCAGCCAGTCCCTGTCCTTCCAGCCTGCTGGCCCCCTGCCTATCCACCAGTCGGCAAGGCACCTATCTCCATCCCTGGCTCAGTGAGTCTCTGTGCTGCCAGGCAGACTGCTATTGAAACATCAGCAGGGTGGCCTCCACAAAGGTCAGCCATCCAGGGAGCTCCTGGCAGCTGCTTGTTTGTTTATTGGAACATTATCTGGGCTGGGTTGTTTATTTACATCCATTGAAGGTTTGAACAATAAATATCGTCTCCCAGTAGCAGGCAGATGCTTGCACTAGAGCATTCTGGCTGCCGTCTTGCTTGAAATAATCTCCCTAATGAGCAAACAATGCCATTCATCTCAGAAGATGTGGGCCACCCCTGCACTCCCTGCTTTCTGCCCTCCCTGAATATTCTCCTCCAGCTTTGCCATGTACAGGTGCTACACCTGCCAGGTTGCTGGGCTGTGTTGAGGCACAAAAAGATAAGAATCAGTTTGTTTGTTTGTTTGTTTGTTTGTTTGTTTGTTTGTTTTTCTGGAAGGCAGAGAAATGAAGGCAGAAATGGAGAGGAGGGACGCAAGTTAAACTTAGAGGTATGCCTTATCCCATTCTCAAGTCTCTATGTGGAGCCTCAAATCTCACACACAGAGGCACAGAGAAGGCTAGCTGAGAGTGTGGGGGAAGGGCTGGTCAGAGCTCTTAGGATGGTGTGATCTACCCAGTTTCCGAGTCAGGCTAGAGCTAGGGCCTGGCCACCCAAGTGTCCCAGATCTGAAGAAGGCTCTACATAGTAAAATGCACAGCAGTTCGTTTCGAAAATCAAGCTTTGATGGAGCAGGCAGGATAGGCAAAGTGCCTACGGATGGAGGTGATGGACTAGGCTTTGGCTCTTCCTCCCAAAAACCTCAAGTGCATGACTTTGGCTGTCTCAGCTTTCTGGCCTTATTACTGAGGCAGAAGTCATGATGAGGACCTCTGTAAGGAATGAGTCTCAGGAACACTACAGGGCTTCGATTCTCTCAGGGAATCACATCAGGAGCCATTGCATCCTAGATAGGTGTTTTGTTCAATTGATGACCACAGGCTCTAGCTGACATAGCCCTGGTCACGTTCTCATCATCTTGCCACACAGGCTATAGAAGAAGATGAAAGAAAAAAAGTAACTATATTACAGAATGCCAGAGTCAGCAACATAGTAGGTACTCATTTGTTAAATGAATGATCTGAGAAGCCACGTCTACATGAGATTCTACAGTTAGAACCATCACAGGCCTGCATAGACCACACATGCACATACACACCTCCACACACACGTACACAAACATATATTTACACACTTTGCCTCCAAAGAAGAAGCAGGTCTCAGTTCAAACACAGCCTTTGGAAATGCCCTGAAAAGTGATGCAAGACAGGTCTTCCAAGTCTGATAAAGAGGAGGAGTGGAGGAGGATGCCGTAGGTTGGCACAGTGGCAGAGGCAGAGCTGAGATGGGGCCCTAGGACCTTGGCTCTGGCTGGCTGTAGTGTTAAACACTTTGGGATGGTGATCCTTCACTTCCTCTTTATCACTGGGAAGGAGATGCCAACTTTGGATGGTGGTGGACTGGGGCCTCAACTTCTCACCTGAAGTATACCCACTATGGAGCAGGCTTTCCTCGTGACCTATGTACCAACTTCCTGCCAGTATGCACCAAACTGCAAAGACATCTTTTGAGAAAACCTCACTCAGTATCACCTTGAATTTCTTTGAGGCTTTTGTTTTAAAAATCACCTGTGGCCCCTTGCTGCCACTTCCCATCTGCTTTCTCTGGCCCTCTTTTTCATCTCCCATAGCACCTGTTACTCTATAATTTGCTCTACATTGTACTCAGTTGTCATGGATATGGTGTGCCCTCTTGCTGGGATGTAGAAACCTCTACTGAAGTGAATATTTCAAATCCTTGGACCATTCACAAAGTAGCTTCTCAGGTGTTGATGAGTGAGTGAACAGATGAATAAGTGAATGAGTGAATGAATGAAAATACCCACTGATATCTTTATTCACCATCATGAGGTAGGGCTTCCCTATTTTGCAATGATGGAAAAGGATGCTCCAACTGAAAGATCCAGAAGCAAGATGCTACTGGCGCTTCCTTATGTAGGCCCTGGTAGGCAGTTGTACCCTACTTCTCTGTCAGTGAGAACTCTACTAAATGCTGTGTTGTGACTCCCCAGTTTGAGGTTTAGAAAAGGGCCCTGGACCTTGCATCCATGTTTATCCTGTTTAAGTTGCCCCAGAATAGCACAATGAAGCCTCTTTGTTTTGATTTCTTGATTCTAGCCAGGAGAAAGAGAACGCAAAAGGAACAGCAAGACTGTAAACAGCAATTAATTAGGCAGGCACTGCGCGTGTATGAATCCCACGCCACAACCGCATTACCACACACTGCCGGCAAAAACCGGTCCCTTTGGGTCTCTCATTACACACATTCAAAGGGCTGAGTGAGGACTTCTATGCAAGCATTCGATCTTTTTTCCCTGTATTGTCCAAATTAAAAAAAAAAACAAAACAAAACAAAAAAAAAACAGGGACCATGGCTCTTAATTGCAAATGTGCACACAAGAAAAAAATCTCCAGCTATAGAGGGTAGAGAATCTGAAGAAATGAAAAGCAAAGTTGACAAGATTGATAGAAAGCAAGGATCAGAAAAGGCTCAAAGTGACAAATTTAAATTGCAGAATATTTTAAAATTGTCTCCCTGGTTCCCCCTGTCCCAGAGATGCATCAGAGCCTACGTGACAGATTTCCAGGGTTAAAGGCTTGGTGCTATTCGGCACCTTTTTTCCTGAGTAGTCTTCCCTCACAAACTTTGGATGGCCATTTCTCACGTTTCTCTGTTCAAATGGGAGCCCAGACAGACTGCTCCCACTCCCAGAAAATGAGTACAATTGGGTAGTTAGTTAATTCACCACCTGCTACAAGCCAGGTACCATGCCACATGCTTTACATGCATTGGCTCCTTCTGGTGCCTGGCAGATGAACCATTCTCACTCATACTATGAAAGAGCTGAGACCTGAAATGGGGTACATTGGCAGATACTTCAGCCCGTGGACAAGCATTGTGAATTATAGCTCTGACACTTAGGAACTGTGTGGACTGAGACAATCTACTAAATGATTCCTAGCATTGCTTTGCTCGTGTTAAAATCAGAAAAATAACAGCTTCTTCATTATTGATATTGTGTCAGTATTATAATGTCCCAGGAATGTTCAAATATTTAATTAAGGGGTAACCACAATGTTTCAATAAAAACTAGCAATCGGGGCTGGGGAGATTGTTCAGTCAATAAAATGTTTACCTTGCAAAAACTAAGACCTGAGTTTGAGCCTCAATACCTACACATAAAAATAGCTGGGCATGGTGATTCGTGTTTTCAGTCCCGTGATGATGAGGTGGGACAGTTGATCCAGCCTACTTGGCCACTTTCAGACCAGTGAGACCTTATTTTAGAAAAACAAGATTGGTGGCATCTGAAGACTGACACTCAAGCTTGACCTCTATAGACACGAATGTGCACACACAGGAACACACACACCACCTGCAAGCACAGAAATGTGCCCTGTGCAAAGTTAGCATAAGGAATAGACTAATGTGGAGAAGCCACAGCAAGCTCTTTGGCTGTAAAGATGAAGGGCACTCAGCAAGCACTGCCTACAGAGACCCAGGAACTCCTGGAGGCTCAAGAAATGGTGGAGCCTAGCCTGAGCTGGTGCAGCATCATTTTTGTTGTTTCATCTGAGATGGTCAAATTCTAACTCAAACCTGGAAGTTCCCACACAGGTGGGAACAGAGTAGAGATGTGACGGGCATGATCCGGATTAGGAAAGAGGGCCTATCTAAATTTCATCCAGGTTTGACTCCTTTACACCCCCAGCTTTACCCATCAGCACACACTTCCAATCCTCCAGTCTCTGGACCCAAACCCCTATCTCATCTAAGTCATGACCGAAGCTTCTGAGCTGTGTCCTGATCTGCACTGCATCATTTCCACATTTAGCCCTTGTTCTACATATATCTACCATCAACCTAGAGCAGCACCCAGTGAAACCTAGACCCCTCATAGTCCCTCCCTCTCCCATCCTTCCCAATAACAGTGGAATATTAACCACCCAAAGCACTGAAAGCCCAGTCTCTCCAAGATGCAGTGGGCCTTTGAAAATAGTGCCCCTTTCATCTGTGCCACCTTCCCCTTCTATGCTGGCTAGATTTGTGTCGGCTTGACACAAGTGTTAGCTGAGAGAAGGGAACCTCAAGTGAGAAAATGGCTCCGTGAGATCCCATTGTAAACATTCTCTCCGTCAGTGATCGGTGGGAGAAGGCCCGGCCCACTGTGGGTAAGGCAATCCTTGCACTGGTGGTTCTGGGTTCCATAAAAAGTATGCTGAAAGTATGCTCCCCGGAGGAGCAAGCCAGTAAGCAGCAACCCTCCATGGTCTCTGCATCAGCTCCTGCCTCCAGGCCCTGCTCTGAGCTCCTGTCCTGCCTTCTTCCAATGCTGGAGAGCTATGTGGAAGCATAAGCTAAATAAACCCTCTCACCCCAGCTTGCTTTGGTGGAGTTTTGTTGCAGTAACAGTTACCCCAACTAAGACACTTTCCTTCAATCATTTTTCTGCTCCCCTTCAACCTGTCCAGTTCACTAGTTAGTTCTTCTAAAACTGACCCCAGGGCACTATTAGGAATTTTAAAAATATTATAACTACCAGTCCCCACTTCATCTTCAATGTGAAATTTTCCCAACTATGTTTGCCTTCAAGAACAAGCTACCAATACTCTGTCTCACTCCAAACTCTATTCTTTTCTCCTCTTATGCTTTCTGGATGTTCGATTTCTATGCTAGGGGTCAATATCCCCAGGGTAGATGTTTAAGGGAGGACTTAAGGGCAGGTCATAGATCCAACCATACTCCTACCATCTTGCCTCATATTAACCTGTGTTTAATTTGTTGGGTATCCTCAGATAAAATATGAGGCTCATAGTTTCCATCTCAAGACCACTGTGAGGATGTCACTGTGTAGATTATGAAAGACTCTTGGTCACTAGGATTAAGGACATATGCATGTAAGTTGAAGCTAGTGAGCATGCACTTGCTTGGTTACAGTTAAGATGCACATGAAATCAGACAGTGTGAATGGCATTATATCAGAACAGTGCTTCTCAGCAAGGTTCCCAATAGCCAGCATGTACCAGTCGCCCAGTAGATGCTTACTAAATAAACTAATGAACATGTGTACTCCATTCATACTGGAAAACATCCCCCAAAGGTCCTGGAGTTCTCAGACACCCTGCCACTACCTCCCAAGCTTACTTCTCCTAATGTCACATCATTCTAAGGGGCCACCAGGTCTCCTAACACCAAGAACCTCAGGAACACAGCCAAACATGGTCCTTGTCTTCTCATATGGCTCCCAGCTATCTGTGGGGAAAGTTTGGGAGACCAATCATTGCTCATCCCCTAGGTACTGTTCTGCAGTTTCCTTGAGAAATAATAACCCCAGGAGCATCAGACAAGTGTCTAATAGCTCAACATCTGCTCTTGCTGATGAGCTCTGCCCTGGTCCTTTCCCCACAGCCTCATCAAGCTGATGGGTACCAGTCTTTCTGTGGAGCATGAAGGCTGCCTTGCAGGGACAGATGTATGTGTTGTTGTGCAGCAAAGAACAGTCTATGCATACCTGGGACAAAACAGTGAAGCACTGGAGAACCCCTGAACCAGATGAGATACAGAGTCTTATGTAGATGGTGTGTGTGTGTGTGTGTGTTTGTGTGTGTGTATACAAAGCAAGGTGACAAGAAAGCAACCATGCTCAGGTATCACAGAGAATAGAAGGCTCCTTCCCGCCCTCCTTCCACTGAATGCCAGGACAGAATCCACACCTTTTATGTGCTGCAGCAACTGTCCAAGCACGTCTTACTCATGAAGCATCTCCTGCAGCCTAACACCCACGGTGCATCACAGTAGGGGTCCCTTACATGTGCCTCCATCCTTCCCTCCTGTCTGTGTTATGCTTGACTACAGGGCTCACAGTACAAAAATCAGAGGAACTCCAATCTTGAGTTGACAATTTCAGCTTCAAACTTGTACTTGGCACATGCCGTGGTGAGAATGTCTGTTACTGTCCTGCAACAAATTACTGTAGCTCTTGGAATGGGCCTCATTCAGTGCCATCTCATCGACCAGCACATGTTTCTCTTTCTATCCTGTTCCTGTAGGTTTCCCCAGGCAAAGCCTCTGTCCCATCTTGTTTTTTTGTTTTCTTTTTGTTTTTGTTTTTGAAATGCTTGAGAAAGAAATGTTTGGAATTGCCACAAATGAGCTCATAGAAATTCTTGATGCCTGGAGAGAGGCATGTGAATGGCTTACAGTCAGAAAAATCTATCCCCAAAGACACTGCGGGGAAGGAGCCTTTCCTGACTTCAAGTTGTGGATCTGAGAAGGGCATCCCTGTGCCTGGATGACGTCACCAGACAGAGCTGGAATGCACAGATGTAGAAATCCGGGGCCCAGGACCCAGAGGGGAGGGGACGGCTAGGATGCTACAAAGACTCTTTTGACTACCTCTTAACTACCCCCACCCTCAGTTGCAGGGCCTAAAGACAGACTCGAGTCAGATGGTAACTTTTGACCTCAGTAAGGGAATGCCTAGAGGAGAAGGAGGTGCTAGAGTTGAAGTGTCTCTGGGCCTATCAAGGAAAAAAGAAATACTATGTGTATATATGGGATGTTCATTCTGCCAAAAGCCCATGGATTTAATTGCAGAGAAATGCATTTTAGAATAAGATATTGGAAACCCATCCTCTCTGTCACTGGCCACAGTGATTATAATTATTTATGTAGTAGCACCATGGCCTATGTGTTTCACAGCAATTACACTATTGATCTTAGGACTCAAAGGCACTGAGCAAAACTCGTCAACATTATCCCTGTTCCTGTGGGAATTGTTTCTCCCATGCTTCAGATGTGAAAACTGAGGCTAATTATAGAGGAAGTCACCAGGGCCATGGGAGTCTGTGGCTGAAATAATCAGTCATCAATACACACATATACTATGCAAATATTATATTAACATATTAATAGTATCATATCCACTTGGCCAGCACTTACTATGCCCTGGTGGCGTTAGTTTCTAGGTGTATTAAAAGGATTCCCTAGTGGAGCAGAACTTATAGAATGAATCAATACACATAGAAAAAGGGTTTATTGGAATGGCTTGTGGGAAGTGGTCCAGCTATTCCAAAGATGGCTTCTACAAACTGAAGTTTCAAGAATCCAGTAGTTTTTCAATCCATGAGACTGGATGTCTCAGCTGGTCTTCAGTATACCCCATAATCCAGAAGAAGTAGTCTCTGACGCCAGTGAAGGAACGGACTTCCCAGCAAAAACAAGAGCAAGCAGGCTTGCTTCTATCTTCTATCTTCTTCTATCTCTTTTATATAGGCTTCCACCAGAAGGTATGGCCCAGATTACGGGTGAATCTTCTCACCTCAAAATAAAGCGGACCTTCCACATCAAATTATTTAATTAAGAAAAAAAATCCTTCATAGGTGTGGTTAGCCTCAAGCCAATATCCACCACCAAAGACTACTTGTTCCTTCCTGCTTTTTTAGGCTCTCCAAAGTCAACTCTAATTAGCAAGGAGATAGAAGGGAGGTGATGGGAAGAGGGAAGTGATATGAAAGAAGAGGGTGAGAGTGGTGAAGTTGAAGGAGTTTAGATTTTACAGGCTTCCATGTTCTCCTACTGCAAAAATGCTCTCTATCACGCCTTCAAAACACACACCCTGCAACAAAACTCCCCCTCTTGGTCCACTGACTTTGATCTGTTAACTGGCCTTCTATCTGCTGGATTTCCCATCACGTACAGTGGACCCACAAAAGATAGGCTGGGATAACCTCAGTGCTCTTCCTCAGGCTGTACAAGCTTGTCAGGCTGTGAGCAACAAGTCACCTCATATTGCACAGCCCCCTTCTGTATTTCTGTGCAGATGATTATGTACTTGGTCTCCAATGGGCTGCGATCACCTTTATACAGGCACTGTACAAATAAAAGTGCCAGAGACTTCAGGATTATCTTATCTCCCGCTCCTCTAAGCATGTGGCTGGATTCTGGGTCCTTCCTCCATAGCTATCCCTCCTGACATTTCCATTGGCACATAAGATGAGCACTGTGAGGGCTAGGAATACAGTGACATTTCTGTCTGGGGTTTGAGAGATGGGACCAGAAAGACTCTTACACCACTGGGTGGGTGTAGACCTTACCCACTGGGTGGGTGTAGGCTCTGAGAGCTTCCTTTCAACTAGGTCATTCCACCACTGAATAGTAAGCACCTACTGTGTAAATCCTATTCTGGTCTACTGGGAATATACCCTGGGAATCTCTTGCCCAGTTCTCTCCATAGTGAGTACCCACTGTGCAAAATTCTGCTCAGAGACTGGAAGATTCAAAAGGGAATTTGGCTGGTTCCTGCCTTCATAGTCTTCTTGTCTAAAATAATTAACTTTCCCTCGGGGGTGGGGATTTAGAAAACAGTTTGACATTTATTTTCCAATTTGACTCACACCAAGTACAGCAAGTGAAGAACAAGCATTTGTACGTTAGGATGAGCCACAGTCTCTTGAAGGTAAGGCAGACAGTTATTTTTTATTCATGTTCCATATATTAATAAATGAAGAGCCAGAGAGGCCAAATGACACACCCAAATGCCAGATATAGCTAGAAAGAGGTGGGCTCAGGATTTTCCAACAGGTCTTCTATCAATATGCCCTGCCAATCATACCACCTCCTTTCAAGTGAAGTATATGCAGATTCCAGGTTGTGTGGGCCCAAAGGGAAGGCTGAGAAGGGTACTTTGTAGCTAAGTGGTAACTTGAACTAATTTTAAAGAAAGGAGAACACATGTGTTGAGGCAGGCTAGCAAGGCCAGATCAGGGATGGAAGAAAGTACTGTGTGTATGCAATGGAAATGGGTTTAGATGTGGTTAAGGCATGTGATTAGAGGAACACAGGGAGAGAGAGGTTTGGGGTATTAGGTAGGACATAGATACAAGAGACTTTTGAATGCTATTCAAAACATTTGGGTTTAATATGGAGGCAAAGGGAAGAATGCTGCATATTTCTGAGATGGGACTACATCTCAGAAATATATCTCTGATCGTTATAAACTAGAGATAACATAATTTTACTCCACTTTCCCAACTTGGAGAATATGCTGTATGGCCATTAAAGAAACACAAAGTCCTTCCTTCCACAAAGGTAAACATTTACTTATTGTTTGTAAAAAAAAAAAAGGAAAATAAAAATGCTATGCCACCACCCTAAGCCCTAACCTAGGGACTTAACCTAGGGGCCAGGAAGACCTACCCTGTGCATGGTAGCACTAGAGTCTCAGACTAAACAAAAAGAAGCATCTGGCTGAGCACTAACATTCATCTCTCTGCCTCCTGACTGAGGATTTAGTCAATATGACTGACCACCCCATGTCCCACTGTCTACACTTCCCTAGCTGTGGTAGACTAGTTCTCCTCAAACCTTGAGTGGAAATAAACCACTCCTTTCTCCAAATGCTTCTGTTGGGCATTTTGTTACAGCAAGAAAAGTAGCTAATGCACAACCCAACCCCCTAGTTTAGTAGCAGAATGTACGGCGGTCATGCTTTGTTCCTCTTGTGATAATATGAGGACTGTGGCTGGCCCAGCATCACAGGACACAAGCAGACATGGAGGTCTGGCCCAAGAAATGCCACCATTCAAAGTTTGAAGTGTGACTTCTACTGAACACTAGCCATGTTCATATCATTGTCAACTTGAAACTCTCTGGGTGAGACCACCGTAAGCTGGTACTGAGTGTGGTATCAGCTGTCTCTCCTCAATTCTTCCAGAGTCAGGTTTCTATGCTCGCATTGGGGTAATAACACATTTCTTTACAGCAAGCTTTCTACCTGAAGCTTGAGAACCTTCACATTCTCAACAGAAACTGAATTAATCAATTTAGGCTCCTGGAAAATGGTAGGTTTCATATTTTAATTTTGCTCTCCCCTGAAGGAGTTGTGGTAGGGAACAGAGACCTTGAGCTCTCACAAGCTTGTAAGATTTTAAAGCACAGACTGAAAGCTTCTCTCTAAAGCATTTACTCAACAGTAGTTTCGCACTGCAAACTTTGAAAAGAGTCTCATGTGGAGCACATCAGTGGGCTCTTATAGCTTTGGGTAAGCCAGCTTTATAAAGAGTCGAGAGATGCCAGCCCTTTAGCATGTGAGAGACAAAAACCTGGATGTGAAATGACTATACAAACTCCTGTTACCACTGAAACTCCATCAGGTCCTGTACTCTAAGCCTACTGCTATTACCATGTGCCTTTGACATTCATTTTTCTTTCAACAATTTTACAAGTAAAGCATTAGAGACTTCTCAGAAATACCCGTTTAGTCTCCCATCCCCTCCTTTAGATCAACGCAAACTTTGCATGAACAAATGGAGCACTATACATCTTACCATTGCTTAGATGTACTCTTGTGCAATATTTAAATCAAGCTGTGTTGGGTGAAATGTACTGGATTAGAAGAGACTGCATTGGTTTCTATTGAACTGGAGTAGACTGAGTTGGGTTGGGTTAGGTTAGGTTGAATTAAGTTGGGCGGAATGGGATTAAACTGGTCTGTGTGTGATTAAGTGAGGCTGAATCCCAAGTCTTTCCTGATTGCTTACATTCTGTGGTATCCAATGCCTACTTACTCTTGCTGAACCACTGTGGCCAAGTTGTGTGTTTTGCAAAAGCGAAGTGGAGCCCGTTCCCCACCCCCAAGCAAAGGGCTGTACCATATTGCTTGAACACCAGCTTCAGGGACCCTTTCCTTAGCTGACTCAGGTTACAAACCATCCAGGCTGCTTCAAAAAGGGGTAGGGAAGAAAGCCAAAGGCAGGGAGTGAAGAACAAGAAGAGAGGCAGGCAGAGTATGCAGAGGAGTGGGGGACAGGCATCTGAGTTTGCATGCCAGTAAGCAATCTCTCAGACTGCAAGAATATGACTCCTGGGAAAGGCTCTGATCTGTTTTTCTCTCCAGACCTGGGGTAACTCGGTCAATGAAACTCAATCCTGAGTGGTTGTGACATAAGGTCATAGACAGAGGCAAGGCAGTGTCAGAAGTTCATCTACACACAACTGGGCTTACAGGTGGATGCAGGGAAGGCAGGTAGGCGTGGGTGGGAGGGCAACACTCCTCAGAGTCATCCTGAGGGGACTGACACCCTTCCTAATCAAATAGGTAAACACGCCCACTCCTGAATAACCAAAGAGGTCACAGTGAGCTTAACCCTTCCATAACCTACCTGCTCACTACAGGGGACCTGAGGCATTAAAACAAAACAAAATAAAATCACCCAGAATCCAGAGATTCGAGGAAAGATGTCTTACCAGTCTATGCTCAGTTGCTTTGGATATTGGAGAGTTTGATGGAAGGAAGGTCAGCTGCTCCCCTTATTCCTGTCCCTCCCTGGCGCTGGGAGCCAAGGTCCTACACTCCACTCTCCTATCTTCCAGGGAGAGAGGAACGCCACAACTCTCACTAACACCATGCCTTCTGTGCTCTTTCCCAGAAAGTGGGAAGGAGGAAGAAATCTTTTAAAGCTTCTAGTTATCATCATGCGCTTGGCTTTCCTTCTCCTCACTCCAATCTCATCTGTCTCTTAAGACAGAAATTTAATACATCTGTGCTCACTACAACAGATAACCCCAGCTGCTACTGCAGGCTTCACAAGACTGGAGGGGGCCTGCTCAGTGAGGTGTGTAGACATTCATGTGTAGTATATTAATGGCTATGAATATATGTATGCGTGCACCCACGTGCGTGTTCATTTGTGGTTTTCTGAAGCTACTCTCTAAACCGGTGTAGAGTATCCACACTGAATCTTGCATCTCCTCCTGCAGCCAGTAGGTGGCAGAGCTGCAACAGGCCGCTGATTCCAGTCCTGTGGCATCAGGGTCAGGACTTGGGAGGGAGGTTATGTCCACCCACGCGCACCCCGAGGTGGCCCACGCAGAGATCCTGCGCAAGATAGTTTGAAGGAGACCTAGCCCAAACTTCTCTGAAATCTGTCTACGTCTCCTGATCTCTCCTCTCCTCGCTGTCCTCCCTCGTTTTATCTAGAAAGGGAGGCTTTTTCTTTCTCATGTTTGTGAAGCGTCTGCAGGATGTTTTGTAGATGGACATTAATACTCTTCTTGTGGAGTTTGTGAAGATGCAGCTTCCCAGGCCCCATCCATTAGGGCTGTCACTCACCAGAGCTTCGGGGACCTGTGCATTTTAATTTCAAATACACCCTTCTGGTGCTTTGCATGCTGAGTCCAAGGAATCTCTGAATGAGAAAGAAAACTGTACTATACAGATCCACCTAGCCATGTGTTCAGGCCTGTGTCATTTATAACCCCTTCCACCAACTTCCTTCCCTCCCGCTGCTTGCACACCCCAGGGCTACAGCTCCCATTCTCAATCACTGTGCTCATTCGCCAGGGTAATGAGACTACTGGGCTTCCTGTCCTCTAGGAAGGTTTTCTTACTGCAGAAAGAGACCTGCCACCCCAACCTCGCTCCTGTGCCATCCCCACACTCCTGCACTCCTGTCCCCAACTGAGCCAACTGTCCTGGTAAGAGGTTCCACAGATGAGTGACCTGAAGCTGCACCCACAGAGACAGGACCAAGGCATCTCCCTACAAAGTCAGCACAGCATGAGCCCCAACAAGAGTCACCCTCGTGCTTGGGGAAAGCACCCCATGGTGAGGCCCCCGACGCCGTGCACCCCAGGTCACTGTGACTACCTTAACAAATGTCCCTGACTATAGAAACACTTCTCTCCAAGTGTTTAAGTTCCAGAATTTCAAATCCCAATGCTCCCAGGGTCACATCTCTGGGTAGGCCACAGAGTCCTCCTCTTCCCACTTCTTGCGGTTGTTCTCAAGCTCTTCTGTTCCCCGGCTTCTGACAACATCTCTTCTTCCCCATGTCCCTGCATTGTGCCTACTTTTTTTTGCTTCTACAAATATTGCAATCCTGTGAGATTTCATCCTAACTTTATCCCACCCATAAAGAGCTTATATACAATTAAGCCATTATACATGAGTACCAGAAGGTGGGAGCTCACCTTTTCTTTCAGGGCACTGCAGTTCAACCCACAGCAGACTAGAAGCCAAAGAAGCTTGTCCTTCACTTCTCTCCTTCTGTTTGGCAACAGGAGAGCTGAGATGGGGTCTCAGCCCCTCCACACACCTACCTTGCTCGCTGGAGCAAAGTGTTTCTTTTGGTGAGCACAGGAGGAAATCCACATTGGCTTGTAGCTCTCAAGACAGTCTGGGTCAGAAGAAGTTTAAGCAAGAAGCTCCAGGCTTCCCTGCTAGTGGTTCTGAGTGTGGTCATTGTCCAGTGGCATCTGGGGACTTGACAGTAATGAAAACTCTGTGGACTCAGAAGCTCAGGGGACCTGTACCAGGGGACCTGCACTGAATAATCCTTGATGCTTGAAGTGATGATGCCAGTAGCAGAGGACAGAAGAGTGCCCCCAGCAACTGCCAGCAATCAAACATCACTTATTGCCAAAGATCTCTCCATTCTTTGGAGCTTTGTTGCCATCAGGCTCCTCCCTGAGGCCGTTTTCATGGCCTCCTGTGAGCAGCTGGAGAGGTTAGCTGTCCACCCCTCCCATGATCACAGCCTGCCTCTGCCTCTTCCACCAGGCTGCCCCTCATTCGTGTGTGTGTGCGTGCGTGTCCTCACCTTCCTCCAGCTCTTTGTCTTGACATAGAGAAAAGCTTGCCAGGGGTTGGTTAAGTTACCTCTGCTTACATGCAAAACAAACTGTTATTTTTTTCTTTCCTGTCTACCAGGGTGCTGAAGGCAAAGACATCAAGCCCAGGGTGAGCGTGGACATAAGATCTATGGTTATCCTAGCGTGTCTGAGTTCTAGGCAAGCTTTTGTTGTTGTTGGGTTTTGTTTTGTTTTTAAAACCATGGTCTAATTCCCAGGGAGCTGCCAGTGGCAACCTCTTGGATATGCTTTATGCCAGTAGTGACAGTCTCTGTACACATTGCCTGATCCAGGGGATGAACAACTACTATGAATAAGAGATGGTGGGTCATTCTTGGCATCTGTTCATATTTCTGATCCCCTGGAAAAGCTGTTTCCCAGCCATCAGTTGCTGGTATGTGCCTGTCTGCACAAAGACCTGCAAGCAGAGAAGGAGATAGACAGGAAGGGGGTTTGGAGTACAGGTGTTACAGCCTGATAAATATCCAAGAAATGAAAGCTATGTTGGTGGGGAGATGGGGAGGGTCACAAAAGTCTTCTGCACACACATAAGATGCATGTGCTAAAAGTGTAGGTGTATGTGTTTGCATGGGTACATGTGTGTACAGGGATGGAAACCTCCTAGGATAGTCCCAAGTCCCTGGGAACTCTGTCCTTAACATGCCTTAACATGCCTTAACATGGGCAGAAAAAGAAGCTGTGGAAAGAGGAAGGGAGGGAAGGTTAGAAACAGAGGGCCCCCTAGAATTCTGCCCCTCAAAAGAAGGTAGCAGCAGACAGAGGAGCTTGGCAATTATATCCAGTGTTTCCATCTTCTATGTCTCAGTCACAAACCAGGAATCGTCATAGTGGAATCATTGTTCAATCAAAATGAATACAGAGAGGGAAAGGGGTTTCAAAGAGACTGTGGGAAGAATCTAGACATCTTCACAGGCAGGCAATTTTGGTCTGAGACCCAATTTGCATAGAATCTATAAGCCAGACAGACAAGGGTTTGCTTGAGTTTGGTGTCCCTAAAAGGGCTGCCCGAATTATTTCCATTCTTTCCACATCAGGATGCAAGAGATGTGCATGCTACACAGCAAAAAGGCAGCCTGGGTGGTGCGGGGTGGGACTCAGTGGTGCTCAGTGGTTAAGAATGGTACTGCTCTGGACCAAAGTTTAGTTCCTAGCACCATGTGGACACCTCACAACTGCCAGCAACGCCAGCCCCAGAGAGATCTGGTGCCTCTGGCCTCTGAGGGCACCTGCACTCACATGTTCATACTAATATACACACAGAGACATACACCACACACATATAACACACACATATATACTACACACACACACACACACACACACACACACACACACACAGACATACCACAAACAGATATACATACAGAGAGAGACACACAGATACATACACACACACACATCACACACAGAGAGAGACATTCCATATACGGATATACACAGAGAGAGACACACAGAGACACATACACACACACAGCACACACACAGATACACACAGACACACACAGACATACATTATACACACACATACAGGGACATACCACATACAGATACATACATACACACACACACACACACACACTCACACTTAACAATATTTATTTTAATACTAAAGGGAGAGCAGTTGCGTGTTCTGACCACATTTCCCTCTTAGCAACTCTAATGCCATGGTACCCCCAAGGTACTCTCCAGCCCCAAAGCACACCTGACCCTGAAGAAGCAGAGCCTCCCCACCAGCCCTGCCTCAGGGAGCTGGAAACACATGTCTCCGGGCCTCTACCTCTTACATACCTTGCATGACATATGTATTTTTAAATTGTTGTGACTTATTCTGCATTGCGGGGTTAAGAAGTTATTGGGTCACTCTTTGAAATAAAAAGAGGTGGTTAGGGGAAAAAGGATGTCACAAAATCCCAAGACTCCATTTTCTGGGGATGTACAGAGTCATTCAGACTAAGTAGGAGAGTCAATCCTCCATTGCCTTGAGTTGTCTTCTAAAAATGCAAGCAGAAAGACCTCAGGATGAGAAATACAAGGTTGGAGGAGGGAGTCCATTTATACCAGTGTATTGACCTCCAGTGCCAAAGAAACACTATGGTGACATAATGGAGGGGAAAGATGTATGGACGGAGAGACTCATAACTCAGGTGGCCATTGAGCTGTGATCTGCGTGGCTTCACCCTGTCTTGCCCTTCTTCCCTCCTACCCCCCAACATGGCTGTAAATCACCTGTGCCTGCATACTGCTCAGGGCTGACACTTGATTCATGGAATCAATGGCCAGATGCTTGGTAGAAACACAAAGCCAAACAAAGTGGGAGACTCCTGGGTCGGCACTGTAGTTGCTAAAATGTTCTTTAGCTAACTTCCTCATGACTGCTTTGTTCCCAGGACCCTGAAGGAAGGTCAATTTGGTCAATCACTCACAGAAAAACAGCATCAACAGGCTTACCCTCTCCTCTCTGCTTTCCACCATCACCATGTCCCTTTCTCTCTTACTACTGTGCCTCTTGGTACTTGTCCAAATTTTTTAATGTTGGAGGGGAAAGAGAAGCTAATGGTAGGCAAAATAAACATCCGCTTAGCTCTTCACATAGTACAGATGTGGGTGTGCTGGTAAGAAATAGAAACCATAGGACCACTTGGTCCATTTGGTCTGGATGACACACTAAACTGTGCAGTCATCAGCTCCTCCAGTCCTGACAGTGACCTGAGGACTTGGCCTTTATCGTCTCCAGGTCTCAGAAGGAACAGGAAGAGCCTGCAGTACTAATTCCCAACTCCACAGCTGACCTGGCCCTGCTATCTACCAACACAATTTATATACTTATATCCAAAATAATTTAATCTGAAAAATTATTTTGAACTTATCTGAAGGCGGCTCTCTAATTTATAGCATGTTTCCAATAGTCAAATCTCATTCCTTTCTTGTCTTAATTAGGGTTACTATTGCTCCCATAACACACCATGACCAAAATCTACATGGAGAGGAAAAGATTTATTTGGCTTACACTTCCACACCATTGTTCATAATAGAAGAAATCAGGACAGGAAATCAAACAGGGCAGGAACCTGGAGGCAGGAGCTGATGCTGAGGCCATGAAGTAGTGCTGCTCACTGTCTTGCTTCCTCTGGCTTGCTCAGCCTGCTTTCTTACAGAATCCAGGACCAGGAGCTTTAGAATGGCTCCACCCACAATGGGCTGGGCCTTTCCCCATCAGTCACCAATTAAAAAAAATGCCCCACAGGCTTGGCTACAGCCCACTCTAATGGGGATATTTTTTGTTTTGTTTAATTGGGGCTTCTTCCTCTCAGTGTCAAGTTAACATCAAACTATCCAGCACACTTTTCCATGGAAAGATGCAGAGAAGATGTATCCTAGCCATTAAGGCAGATATTCTCCTTCAGTGCTGGTTTACTGTCCTCCTGTCCCTCAAGGGCTTGATGGTGTAGGGTGTCACTGTGCTAGGCAGTCCTCTGGGAGGACCTCATGGGCCATGGTTGAAGAAGACTCTGCTAACACCTAAAGTGGTGACCTAGGTTAAGAACATTTTGCAGGCTCTGAAAAAAGACCCACCCCAAGATTGAAAACCCCATGATAAAATCTACAAGACTGTCATGGCAGGAAGGCTTCAACATCCCTACCCCCACCATTAAGGCCATCATTACTCTTCAGTATCTTGGAAGCTTTAAAAAAAATACCCTGCCATCTATGGAGGTATGAGCCTCCTTTCTCTGTGGCTCCTCCAAGCACATAGTGTGTGATTCCACACAAAATGCAAATAAATTCAGATACAAATAATCTCAGCATCCAGCCAGAGGACCATGAGGATCTGGACCACACTGAACAACACTAAGATTACTAGAGACAGCAAGACGATGGATAATAAGGAGCTGTAAACATTTTACTTTCTACAGAGCTACTGGGGACTCCCAGACAAGGACTTTAACCAGCAAATCCTCAACTGGAGTGCTGAATTCCAAGGAGAGGGTGATGATAAGGGATGGGATGAGAAGAGAAAGGGAAGCAGAGGAAAAAGCAGAAAGGAAGTAAGGAAGGATGGAGAGAGACATACAAAAAAGAACTGCCTGGTCTGAATCCTGCTTGAAAATGCCCTAGCAAGGTTTTCATTTTCTGCTAACAGCCAGTTTTGTTTTTATTTATTCTGTCAGGGTTTACATGTTATGTAATCACTGTTTTAGTTCATTTTCCTCCAGTGATAGATGGTGATAAGTCACGTTGGTTGTTAATAATCTACAATTACCTAACAAATTTTGAGCTTGTAGTACAGCTTCATTAATATGTTTAATTTATCGTTACAATTCCTTCAGGTTAATGGTTTGAAAGTATGCTGGAGTTTAATCTGGGCCGTTATTATAAAGTGCTTGTTTCTTGTTAAAATGTAAAACTGAGATTGTCAAGATTTACTTGGAATAAAATGGCTGGAATAAATCTTTCCCTCATCTTCCCATGGAGACAGGAATGAAATTTGGCTATTGAAAACACGCTATGACTCCAAGAACCCCCTTCAGATAAGTTCAAAGTAATTTTGAAGATTAAATGGGTTTCCCCCAGGGCTAATGGGAGTCCTGCCTGAAGTCAGATTTTGTTCTAGAAGGATTGTATGGGTGCTATAGGGAGGGGGGCAGACAACAGAAAATGAATGAGAGCTGAATCATGCCAAAAAAAGAAGCACCAAAGATTCCTGGGAAGGCATTTGAATGGCAGACAGTGAGTGACAGGAAACAGAATACACTTTATAGGCCTTCCTTATGTCCTCAGGAAGATTACAGTTGAGAAATCCTCACCCCAATGAAGTCCAACACAGAGGTGCCATCCTCCTTCTCTGCCTAGACTTTTGCTGGGACCTCCGACTGGCACACTGTCACCGGGACATTGATGGCTAGGTAGACCCCTAACTCAACTTTCATTTGTTTACAGGGCTGCCCCCATCTGCCCTTTCTTTTGGCAACTTCTGGCTACAGCATGGATAAGAAAGCAAACCTCACTTGGTCACTCCAGTTTAACCACACAGATGTTTGGCATGGCTTCTGGAGAGTTCAGTCCCACCCCTTCCCCAGCTGGGAAGCTGGCAAGATTGCTCAGTGGTTGGGAGACTTGCTAACCAAGCTGGATGACTTGAGTTCAGTCCCTGAAGCCCATGAAAGAAGAAAACATATTCCAGTCTCTGACAAGTGTATGTACGTGTGTGTGTGTGTGTGTATGCATGTGTGTGTGTGTGTGTGTGTGTGTGTGTGTGTGTGTGTGTGTGTGTGTGTGTGGACACAGACATACACTTTCTCTCTCAATAAATAAGTATAAAACAATTTTAGAAAAAAAATTTTTCTTGGATTTGGTATGGGCAAGGATGCTTTGAGGCTTCCGAGAAGCCTCCAGATGCTTGATCATTTACAGTTTGTTGATAACTGAAAGAACAATGCAATTCTTACCATTTTAAAAAGCAAGGCCCCTGGTTGTCATACTCTCTAGCTACTATGAGAGAACCATAGAGACAAGAGTCATGCGTTGAATTGTGTCACCTAAATTACATATGAAGTCCCACCCAATACCTGTGAATCTGACCTTATTTATATATAATATCTTTGTACATATAATCAAGATATGATAAGGTAACCAAGGTAGGACCTAATTCAACAATTCAGTTATCATTAAAATAAGAAGAAAGCATCATGAGGAGATGGAGATAGAATTGAGTAACACAGTACAAACCAAGGAATACTGAAAACAGAAAGCCAGTTCTGGAAGTCAAGGGGGCCAAGGAAAGACTTCAACCTCAAATTTTGGGGAGTGGGGATGGGAGATTCATCCCTGCCAACACTTTGCTTTAAAATTTCTGTCTTTCAGAACTGTAAAAAAGAATAAATTCCCAATATCACAAGCCACACAGTTTATGATCCTCCATAACTTCAGCCTTATGAGAAGAATACAACTAAACTCTGCAAGTTATTCTTAAAAGCTAGAGGTAGCCATTGAAAGGGAAAGAGTGGGCATGGGCCTTGAAGAGCCACTAGGAACTGGCAGGCAATGGATGCCCCAGAAGCTAACATCCAGGGCTCAGCCGGCCTTCCAACCTCCTTCTTCCCATTCTTTCTTTTTTTTTTTTCTTTTCAAAAACTTTTAATTGAGTCATTTTGTGTGATAGTTTAGGTTCAGCTTGATTGAGCCCCTCTGTAGCCAGATATTTGGCTAAACATTATTCTGGGTTCATCTGTAAAGATGTTTTGGATGAGATTAACTTTTGAGTCAAGTACTGAGTAGAGCTGACTTCCATTCCTTTTGTAGATGGGTACCGCCCATTCACTGTGGTTCTGAATTAAACAAAAGGTGCTTACTGGGAGAGAATGTCTGGGGTCTACCTATTTTCAAGTGGAGATAATGGTCTCCTGCATTCATATTCAGACTCAGATCGAGAGTATAACATTAATATCTTGGTTCCTTAGCAGGCCAACTGTGGGCTCTTCAGTCTCCATAATATATGGATCATTGCAGGCAGTCCTGATGAGACCTGATAGGCTAGGGTCAGATGGAAGGGGAGGAGGGCCTCTCTTATCAGTGGACTTAGAGAGGGGCAGGGAGGAGATGAGGGAGGGAGGATGGGATTGGGAGGGAATGAAGGAGGGGGCTACAGCTGGGATACAAAGTAAATAACCTATAATTAATATAAAAAATAAAAATTAAAAAATATGGCTCAGTTTTTATGAGTTAAAATGAATACATAAGCATATATCTGTATGTTTATACACAGAGAACCAATTGTGAGCATAAATATATACTATTACATATCTCCATTTAAATCTCATATTATGTATCAGACTATGACCCATCCTAGTGATCTCATCTTAACTAATTACATCTACAATTATCCTACTTCAAATAAGGTCACACTACAAGGTACCAGGAATTAGGAGTTCAGTATATGATATTGGGGTAGTAAAAATCACAATTCAATCAGCAATGCTCAGTAAATATACTTTACGCATATTGTCTTACTCTAGTTTATATATCATTTTTATGGCTGAGGGAAGGATTTTATTGTAAATATGAAGGAGAATAGAATACAGCCAGAGATGTCTGGAAGAGTCCAGCTGAACATAGCCAGCAGACTGAACTGTGACACGAGAACTATGTGGAGGGGAGAATGAGAGAGGAAGAGAAGGGAGAAGGAAAAGCAAGGGGCAAGGAACTGAGAGCAGAGGACCAAAAGGGCAAAAGAGAACCAAGGAGATGCTTTCTTGCAGTCACATCTATAACTTCATACACAGACAGAGCTGCCATGTCTCTGGAGAGTGAAGTCATATGCACCTTGGGCTTGTCAACCTTTGAGTCCTTGGCTAGTAAATGGCTCCAGGACTTCACACTGCATAACACGCCCATCTGCCCATCTCCCTAACCCCCCTGCTGTCCCTCCAATATCAGCTTCTGTCTCACAGTAATTCTGACCCTGCATCACTTTCCTAGAGTCTTCCATGGCTGTTCCCTCTCCTCACCTGGCCTCCTAAATACTACTAGGGGAGGTTTGAATGAAAATGCCCCCCAAAGATTTTTTAGGGAGTGACATTATTAGGAGGTATGGCCTTGTTGGAGGAAGTGTATCACTGGAGGCAGGCTTTGAGATTTCAAATGCTCAATCCAGGTTCTCTCTCTCTGTCTCACTCTCTCTCTCTCTCTCTGTCTCTCTCTCCCTCTCCTTTCCTCTCTCCCTCCCTCCCTCCTTGCTGCCTGCTGATCAAGATGTAGAACTCTCAGTTCCTTCTCCAGCACCATGTCTACCTTCAGGCTGCCATGCTTCTAATCATGATGATAATGGACTAAACCTCTGAACCTGGAAGCCAGCTTCAATTAAACATTTTTCTTTATAAGAGTTGCGGTGGCCATGTCGTCTCTTCACAGCTATAGAACACTAACTAAGACACCATCTTTCCTCAGAGACGCCTTCCCTGACTCTCCCAGCTCTGAATCCTCCCATTCCTCTAACACAGCCTTCTTGGTTTTATTTATTATCAGGAGCATATTTTATTATTTTATTTTTCTTTATAGTGACACTTGAAACTGCAGTTAGTTACATATTGTCTCTTTGCTTGTGTCTGTGCCCTCTCCAGAGACAGACATAACATTCAGGAAGTGTTATGGGAGGAAAGGAGTAAAGAAAAGAATAGGGAAGGAAGGAAGGAAGAGAGAACAGAAGGAAAAAAGGGAACTCTCATTTCTACTCTAAAAGCTTCTGAGGAAGCATCGTTTTGTTTTGTTTGTTTTTCATATACACCTTGCTTTCCTGAGTTGGCTGAGCCTGCTTTGATGAGCTGTACTGGCTACACTCACAACAGCATGGTCACCCCATTACAGCACACATTCAACATCGCTGAGTCCTTAGACATGGGAGCAAATACTCTGTGACAAAGATAAAACCCACGTTTGCATGAGTTACTTATCAAATTAGACAAAATTTTAAGCCTTTATATAAAAGTTTTCATGCATGAGCTCATAATAAAAATCATCAGAGCATATGAAGAAGGGGCATATAACCAATCCCTCATAGTGAAGTAATTTCCAGTAAGTTGTCACCAACCAGCTGGTTCACCTAAATATTGGAGAAGAACATCCAGACCTAGCTTCAACACTCTGAGAACTGGGCCACCCCTGTTCCTACTGAGGGGCCCAGGTGAGCTCTGGGTGGTGGGGGAGGGGCACAGAGAACTTCCAGTACTGATGGAAGTAAGTGGTGGAGTGCCAGATGTCACAGAGAGCATCTTTGAATTCTCCTCCCAGTTCTGGCCCTGGCAGCCCATCTTCCTCTAGGCGCCTGACCTTGCTAATGGGGACTCGGGTTTACTTCCCTATTTCCACGTTAAGTGAGGGGTCACAGGGGTCGGGCAGATGCTGGCTTCTCTTCCTCCTGACAGATCCATAATTAGAAGGAGACAGAGCATTCAAAGAGGAGCGTTTGGCTCCAGGCACATCCTTGTCAGCCTGTCAAGCAGAAGCCTGTTCTCCATGAGCTATTTTGAGCCACCTTCTCAGCTGCATTTCTGATCCTCGTGGCCTGTGTCACCCTCCCCCAAACGCATAGTGGCCCTCCTCCTTCTCCAAACTTCATCATGACATCACTGAAGCTCCTAAGTTTGGGGGAGGGATACACAAAGAAGCATTTTATGCAAGACTCTGGAAGGGCAGGATGGGGAAGTCATCTTATCCGGCCCAAATCTCTACCTCTTGGTCCAGTGTCTTAGCTATGAGGGACCAGTGGGTACCACCATCTGCTGTAGCAGATATTAGCTACTATGGCATTATCAGCAGAAGCCATGAGGCTCAACGTATCACACCTAGATTTGGGGTGAAACTTTTTAAGAACAATTTACAGGACAACAGCTAGAATTCAGAACATGAAGTGTATTCTGTACCCAGGAGCTATCCAGAAAAAAAATCTCTGCAACTAGGTAATGCTGGGCAGTAATCAGAAGATCAATGCACCACCCAGAAGTTCTTTTGGTGTGCTAGTTGGGTGATCACCTCAGAAAAATACATCTGCTCTTCTGCAGCTCTGGGGAAGACTTAGAAGATGGCCTTTCTGTCCCTGGGTAGCTGGCATGCACCATGCCCTATCACCACAGCCCCAAACAGTACATCTCCCTTAGTATGATCAGTACTACAAAAACCTGTCTGTAGAGGATGTGCTAGCATTCTGATCCTGATATAATTGGCAGGGGGAGGGGTAGTGAGAGCGCTGGCTCACAGGGCTGACCACCATAGCAGAGCATGTGGTGATGAAAATGGATGTGTTTTTTTATATGCTGCTAAGTGCAGGGGACATCAATTCTAACGGTGCTTCTTCCACTCCCATCACAGAGTTGTGACCCAGAAGTTTCCCCATCCTGACTAAACAGGCCAGGCAATTGGTGGGAAGGGACGCTCTGTGGAGAGGGTTATCTTCATATCAGCTTGGTTCTCTTTCTATCCTGGGTACAGGCTATATAGGCTCACTCATACTCTCATTGGATAGTCTGTGGGCCACGGACTATCCAATCTTACAGGATGATTACCTCAAAGAGAAGCCAGGAGCATGGATTCAGAGCTATGTGGCCACCTAGCAGAGCATTTCAAACTGGCAGAAGAAGCTGGCAAACATGGTAATAATGAAAAATTGTCAACTCCACTGCTTTCAACTGAATAATATGTGCTGGACCCTGCTGGGTACTTTTAAAGCACAGTATTCTGTCTTGCTCTTGGGAACTCTCAGAGGGAGAGACTGCTGCAGGAAAATAGAGGTGATCTCCTCTCAACCCTGAACATGCCTCAGACAGTGTAGACTGTCTTGTTCTCTGGGGAAGCTTGCTTTTATTTCTCCAGGACAGTGCTCCCCAAACACAACCTGACAATGGGGTTGCTGCCACCAGCCTCCTTTAATGTATTCAAAATTCATATCCTGGCCTTTCTTCTGAACCTCTTGGATCAAAACCTCAGGATAGAGCCCAGTGGTATCTGCCCTGCCAGAAATCTGATGCCCACTCAATCTTAGGACTTCTGCTCAAAGGGTTCCTTTGTTGATCCACAAAAGAAACACCTGCCAGGAACGTCTGACCTATAGCCCATAGGCTACAAGTGTCACAAGATGGTTATGTATGAGGCCTGGCACTTTTATTAGATGCCAATGTGACATCACAACATCGAAATGTTGGACTTCCCTAGGCTCCAGGCCAAACATAAATGCTTTGTGTCTGACTGTAAGCAAGTGAATCTTCTTTCTTGAGTCAAGCAATAACTTTACTCTTCCAAGCCCACTCCAGACCCTTCTGGAGTCTCCTGAGTCCCCAGGCATACCACTGCTTTCATCTCCTCACCCTGGACTGCACTTGCTTAGAACTTTATCTTTTTGTGCACATTAGTGGCTGTTTGTACCCACCTCAGGGTGCTTAGTCCCATGCCTGCCTATATCCTTGCCACTGGCCCTACACCCCAGGGACACAGTGACTGTCACACGCTGCCTTCACACACACCAGAGAGAATCAATTAAATACAAGCTTTAATTGTGGTGGCATTGCCCAGAGCTAGGAGCCAATTCCAGCTGCTTTGCTGTGTTTGACAACAGGCTTCCTGTTCTATCAGATTGTTTTTAATTACCAAAATAAGAAGAAACTGCCAGACCTTTGCAACAGCCACATTCAAGAGGGTCCAAAGGCCACTAAGATAAAAGTAGATGACTCCTGATGGACAAATGGAGCTGACCCCCAGGAATGGCTGGATTCTCAGGTTCTAGTCCTGCTTCCTGAGTCAATCTCTCTCTCTTCCTCTTTCTCCCTCTTTCCCTCTTTCTCTTTTCTGTGAGCATAAGTGTATGTGCATATGTGTGTGTGCATGCACAAGACAGATGTATCTGTAGAGGTCAGAGGACAACCTCACCTTCTGCCTTGTTTGAGATGGTTGTAGGTGTTTTTTTCTCCTGTACCTTAGCTCCTGGAATAACAACTCATTAAACTCATTAAATATTATACAAATACCTAGGCTATATAGCCAAGCTCTTCTCTGACTAGTTTATAACTTAAAATAACCCAGAATTACATCTTGCCATGTGGCTGGTTACCTGAGCTCAGGTACCATGCATCCATCTTTCCCACATCTTCCCAGCTGAATCTTGCATACCTGGCTCTATCCCAGAATCTGGCTGTTGCCTGCCAGATAGCCTCCCTATTTTCTGCCTCAGCCATAGGCCATAGGTTTCTTAATTGATAGGTGTTGCATCCATACAATACAAAAACAATTATTCCTTCTACATGGTCTCTTGTTCTGTTTCTCAGACTAGCTGTACTGCAAACTTGGAGAGATTCTCCTGCCTCTGCCTCCCACCTTGCCAAAAACACTCCTATGATTATGGAAACACTCTAGAACACTTTGGTTTACATTGGTTCTAAGAATTTACACTTTAGTTTACATTGGTTCTAAGAATTTGAATTCAAGTCTTCACGCGGCACAAAAGTATTTTAACCCAGTGACACATATCTCCAACCTGTCCCTGAAATTTCATATGATGACTTGACATATTTAGTCACTCTGAACTTTAAGGTGAAGGCTTTATATTTAGGAGCCCTGGGAGACTTTATCACCCAGGTAGCAGGTGTCTGTGGGATTACAGAAGCCAGGCTCTGTGCTAGGCATCAGGACCACACAGTTCTTAAGATGCTTTTGGGGTACTTTGCATTGTGTGCTGAAAGCTGTTGCTAAAATGCCATGAGCCTGCAGGGAGGTAAGAAAGGCAGACCACATTTCTCTTAGCTGGTTCTTAAGGAACATGTGGTAATTTCTTCAGTAGAAAAGAGAGGGAGTACTCCAGTTAAGGAACATCATAAGAAAAGACATGGAAGTAGGAAGACTGGACGTGCTGGGTGGCTAGAAGGCATCTAGCTTGGATGGAACTGAGGTCACAGAGAAGCACAGTGTGATAAGCTTCTAGCCACTTAATACTGGGGGTCGATAGGATACCAGTCATGATTTTAATTCTTTGGCTCACAGTGGCAGGGTGAGCACCAGAATGGCACTATCTAATTTTCATACTCCAAAGGAACTAGAGCCTGTTATGGACAAGGACTGAAACTTTTATGGATGACAATGTGACATCACAATTTAAAAACACTGGACATCCCTGGGCCCCAGGCCAAACATAAATGCTTTGTGCCTGACTATAAGTGAGCAAATCTGTCTCTTGAGTCAAGCTCTAACCTTACCCTTCTAAGCCCACACCAGACCACTCTGGAGTCCCCAGAGTCCCAAGGAATACCACTGCTTTCATTTCCCTGCCTTGGACTGCCTCTCACACTTGTTCAGAGCCTTTGTGTCTTCCAATGCACATTAACAGTGAACAATTTAGAAGGAACAAGTACAGAGGAAGGGCAAGGGTTTCTTGGTTGAAGAACTGATGCCTGAGTTGAGCTGTGGAATTGATGTAGGCCATGAGTCAGTGGGCTCACGTAAGGATGGAGATGTCTGAGATCACAGACAGTCCCACCATGCCCAGAAGACATTTTGTGAACCTAACCTGGTGCACCCTGGTTCCTACAAACCCTCACAGCATTCCAGGGCACCTGGTCTAAGGAGGCAGATAGTGTTTAAGAGCATAATAAGTAGCAGGTAGTGTTTAAGAGCATAATGAAAAAAAATGCTTTTAGATAAAAGGAAAGGCCAACCAATGGCAGTCAAGAGCAAAACAATCCTTTGTACTGTATTTCACTAGCCACCTGTGACTCCAAATAGTGACCCTGGTCTTAGGACCTGCCAGTCATTTTCCAAGGTTTGAGACTCCACTCATACTGGGACACAGGGAGTGGAGATGGGTGTGGGGCCTGAAAGCAAGGAGGAACAAGTCAGCCCAAGCGGTGGGAGCCGCTCCTGGACCACATTAATGAGCTTTGTTCTGCATCACCTAGCTGTATAATAACAGCAGGAATTAATACAGATACAAATTAATAACACAGAAGAGCAATCAGGAGGCAGGGATACATTTCTAATGGGCTTAGCTGAGAGCCAAAAGCAGATGGATGCAGGGGCTCCTCAACCATGTCAACTGGAGCTGGCCAAGAGGCCACACACCCTTGCACATGGCCTCGTCTTTGCCAGTATAAGAGCTCTGGCCTCTGACAAGGGCAATCATTTGGACTCTGCAGGCTGGCAACTCTCTGTTCTCACCCTTGCTCAAGGTTGCAGGTCCTGTAGGGATATGCTATGGGCTGCTGGAGAAGAGACACCCCAACCTAAGCCCAGCAGAGATGAGAACATTTATCTCAGTTGCCTCTCCGAAGGTCCTATGACCATGGAGAGTTGTCAGGAGCAATTTTCTGTTAGGGACAAGTGAATTGCTTACTCAGCCATTAAATCTAATAACAACCTTGAGTGTACAGTATTTCTCTCATAATCATCATTGCAGCTATTGCTCTCAGCTTCCCTTCCCCACCCCCCTTGAGGGGGCCTAAAGCACCAGCACTCCAATTTTCCCCTGGGCTCCTGCAAAGGAAGTAAGATGGGCAGAAGTAAGGGTGCTATGTAGGTTTCAGGAAGGATAGAGGGATGGAGACAGCCAGTCCTGTCCTTGCCAACCATAGGAGCCGCAGACACCACAGTCATGTGAGAGACTTGAGGTCCCATGAGAAAGTGGAAGGAAAATTTAGAGGGCTGAAATCTGGCTGTAGATTGTGCTCAGCCACATGCCTCTCAGTGGACTTTCATGGACAGAATGTCATCTATGTAAAATAAAGGGGATGGAGAGGACAATTTCCAAATTCCTTTCAAGTAGCCTTGCCTTGTAGGAATAAAGTCATTGTGAATTTAAGGGGACATGCCCAAGCTCTCTAGAATACACAGCTCTTCCCTTCACCTTTGTGCACAGTTGAAAGGAGAGGCAAGAAAACATTCAGTCCACTTGCCAGGGTAAAAAGAATGTGACATCTCTTTGAATGGACTGATTGAAGATTTTCAGGCCATGCGAAGAATATTCTTAACATTCTAGTTGGAACTTAGGAGGTTCTACAATGGGCCTGCCCTTCTCCTGTCACCTCTAGGAACATGGTCTGCTCTGGAGTCAGGAGGTTTCCCCTTCCAACTATCCTCTTGTGACCACCTGTCCCCACAGTTTGTAGAAGCAGGAAGATCTTCAACTCATCCTGTTTAAAGTAAGCCAGGCTTATCCAAGGATGGTTGATAATGTATGACCAAGAGACACAGGGTCCTGCAAATTTTAAAAGCATCTTTTCAAATTTCAGAAGGGGTGTCATCATCTGTGGAAAGTTTGAAAACCTTTTGAGGACCTGAAATCCCTAGTCCCTTGGGAAGAAAAAGAGGGAAGTGACAAGCATGAATGTGCGTATGTGTGTGTGTGAATTTATCGAGGAGTACCAAGCAACCACAAATAACCTACGCAAGGGAAAATAGCAGCAAAGGCAACACAGGTAACTTTTTGTCCCCCCCTCCCTCTCCTCCCTAGCTTCTACTGCTAACAGGGAAAGCAGGTGCCTGCCTGTAATTGGTCCTCAGCAGCTAACACTTCCAGGTGTCTTTAAGGAATGCCTACATTTGTAGGGATACTGCTCCATAAGGTTGGTTTTCCCCAAAGTGACAGCTGAGATTTGTGGGATTCTGGGAGAACGCCTAGAACAAGTATCTCACCCCAAAGAGGGAAGCAAACACCATACCTCCATAATCTACCTTCTCCATGGGAAAAGACACTATTCAATGCTTTACCATGGACATTGCCTTAGAAACCATGTCAGGGACATCTCAAGGAAGGCCTTCTGTTGGCATCTGTGCAACTCAAGGATCCTGCAATAGATGAGCCATCCCCTTTTTCCTTCAAGAAGAGAACTCACCTACTTTATAAAGTCCTTCAAGCCAAACAGGGCTTTGTTCACATATTTAGTTACTGTTTGCATGCTCACTAGATGCATTTAATGACTGGGACGATTTCCTAGCATCTGCAACTTTTTGTTTCTGCACTATGAATCATCTCTCTAATAGAATTCTTATGGACTGGTGTAAGATACAGAAGCAGCAGGGGTGTACACACACACACACACACACACACATATTGCACAGAGAGCAGTCTCATGTTTATAGTCAAGAAGAACTAGACTCTCTGCTAATAATTACCCCCTGGTGCTTCGTGAGCTATTTTTCTCACTGTAGCAAGAGACATGTTGAATCCTGTGGCCTGATAGTAACCAGTGGGAAGTCTCAGTTCAGGCTCAGAAAGGACATTAGGGGAGAATCAGGGTTGGACCACATGGGTGAAATAGCAGAGGGTAAGAATCCTACACCCTTCAACTAGAGGACCCTACCACCCCTCGACTAGAGCAAAAACAGTCTTTCTGATATTTCTTCAAGCATACCCTCAGACAGCCCACTGAGCATGGCTGGGATGCCAGCACTGGCTATAGCAAGGTGACTGCTCACAGGGGCTAATTTATTTCAAACTCTTTAATAAAAATTTTAAGCTCTATGGTTCCCTTTACTAGGCCTTTCTGTTAACCAGAATGCTGGCACTCTATACTGGTAGGTCAACTTTGGAAATAAACATTGTAAGCCCTGTGAAAACCTTCACTTTTTCTGTTAATTTTTTTTTTAAAGTCAGCATAGTTTTATTTTGAAATACAACTTACTGTCTTTTAATTTTTTAGCAGTTTAATCCTCTTTGGGTTATATGTGCCACAAATCGACAGTACTAATCACAGCCTCTGTGGTGGAGGTGGTTATCTACCTCCACAGAGCCCATGAAGTTAAAGTTAGGGTTTTGAGACAGGAAGGTGGGGGAGGTTCAGTTGGTAAATGTGTGTATCTTTCAAGGGCTGCAAGGACCTGAGTTTGACCCCTAGAACTCACATAAAATTAGTGTGCATCATTGTACATGTCTGGGGAGGTAGAGAGAGGAAGATCTCTTAGTCCACTGGCTAGGCAGTCTAGCACAATTGGTGAGCTTCAAGACAATAAGAAACACTGTCTCAAAAATTATGGACAATTAGTTCTAGGCTCTTGCCCACTTTTTCTTCTAACCAATTTAGTGTATCTGGTCTTATGTTGAGGTCTTTGATCCACTTGGACTTTAGTTTTGTTCAGGGTGAAAAATATGGGTCTATTTTCATTTTTCTGCATGTAGACATCCAGTTGGACCAGCACCATTTGTTGAAGATGCTATCTTTTTTCCATTGAATGGTTTTGGCTTCTTTGTCAAAAATCAAGTATTCATAGATGTGTGGGTTTATTTCTGGGTCTTCTATTCCATTCCATTGATCCATATTTCTGATTCTATTCTAATACCATGCAGTTTTTATTACTATTGCTCTGTAATACAGCTTAAGATCAGGGATGGAGATACCTCCAGATGATCTGTGTTGTAGAGGATCATTTTGGAAATTCTGAGTTTTTTGTTTCTCCATATGAAGTTGAGAATTTCTCTTTCAAAGTCTGTAAAGAATTGTGTTGGTATTTTGATGGGAATTGCATTGAATCTGTAGATTGCTTTCGGCAGAATGACCATTTTCACTATGCTAATCCTACCGATCCACAGGCATGGGAGATCTTTCCATCTCCTGATATCTTCTTCAATTTCTTCCTTCAGAGACTTGAAGTTTCTTTCAAATAGGTCTTTCACCTGCTTGGTTAGAGTCACCCCACAGTACTTTATTAGTGGCTATTGTGAAGGGTGTTGTTTCCCTGATTTCTTTCCCAGCCCTTTTGTTTTTTGTATACAGGAGGGCTTCTGATTTTTTTTTTTTTTTAGTTAATTTTGTATCCAGCCACTTTGCTGAAGGTGTTTATCAGCTGAAGGAGTTCTCTGGTTGAATTTTGAAAGTCACTCAGGCATACTATCATATCATCTGCGAATAGTGAAACTTTGACCTCTTCCTTTCTGATTTGTATCCCCTTGATCTCCTTTACTTGTCTTATTGCTCTAGCTAGGACTTCAAGTACTATGTTGAAGAGATATGGAGAGAGTGAGCAGCGTTGCCTTGTCCCTGATTTCAGTTGGCACAGGAGACAGCTTCCTGAATAGAACACCAACAGCACAGGCTCTAAGAGTAACAATCAATAAATGGAACCTCATGAAACTGAAAAGCTTCTGTAAAGCAAACGACACTGTCATCAGAACAAAACAACAGCCTACAGACTGGGAAATGATATTCACCAACCCTATATCTGACAGAGGGCTGATATCCAGAATATACAAAGAACTAAAGAAGTTAAAAGGCAATAAATCAAGCAATCCATTAAAAAAAAATGGGTCCTCTCTTTTGCTTAGTTTGTTTAGATGTACAGATTTTAGTGGGTTTATTCTATGTTGTATGTTTATATGAGTGAGTATATATACCGTGTGTGTCTTTTTGCTTCTGGGACAACTCACTCAGGATGATCCTTTCCAGGTCCCACCATTTACCTGCAAATTTCATGATTTCCTTATTTTTCATAGCTGAGTAATACTCCATTGTATAGATGTACCACAGTTTCTGCATCCATTCTTCAGTTGAGGGGCATCTGGGCTGTTTCCAGTTTCTGGCTATTACAAATAAAGCTGCTACAAACATGGTTGAGCAAATGTCCTTTTTGTGTACTTGAGCCTCTTTGGGGTATATACCTAGGAGTGGTATGGCTGGATCTTGAGGAAGTGCTAAAATGTTCAATCCCCATCCTGAAAGGCAAAAAGGATGGACATCAGAAGAAAAAGAAAACAGGAAACAACCTAGGAACCTTCTACAGAGGGCCTCTGAAAGCCAGAAGAAGAAAACAAGAAACAACCTCGGAACCTGCCACAGAGGGCCTCTGAAAGCCTCTGCCGTGCAGACTGTCAAAACAGACGCTGAGCCTGATGGCCAACTGTTGGGCAGAGTGAATGGAATTTTATGTAAGAAGTGGGAAATAGTAAGAGCTGAAGAGGACAGGAACTCCACAAGGAGAGCAACAGAACAAGAAAATTTGAACACAGGGAACTTCCCAGAGACTCATACTCCAACCAAGGACTATCCATGGAGATAACCTAGAACCCTGACAATGCAGCCACTTCTGATGAGAACTGATAGACTAAGATCAGAAAGAAGGAGAGAAGGACCTCCCCTATCAGTGGACTTGGGGAGGGGCATGCATGCAGAAAGGGGGGAGGGTGGGACCAGGAGGGTAGGAGAGAGGGGCTTATGGGGGATACAAAATGAATAAAGTGTAATTAATAAAAGTTAAATAAAAACTTTTAAAAAATGGGGTACAGAACTAAACAGAGAATTCTCTGGAGAGGAATACAGAATGACAGAGAAACACTTAAAGAGATGTTCAACGTCCTTAGCCATCAGAGAGATGCAAATCAAAACCACCCTGAGATTTCACCTTACACCCATCAGAATGGCTAAGATCAAAAACTCAAGTGACAACACATGCTGGAGAGGTTGTGGAGAAAGGGGAACCCTCCTCCATTGCTGGTGGGAATGTAAACTTGTACAACCACTTTGGAAATCAATCTGGCACTTTCTCAGACAATTAGGAAAAGTGCTTCCTCAAGACCCAGCTATACCACTCCTAGGCATATATCCAAAAGATGTTCAAGTACACAACAAGGACATTTGCTCAACCATGTTTGTAGCAGCTTTATTCATAATAGCCAGAACCTGGAAACAACCCAGATTTCCATCAATGGAGGAATGGATACAGAAATTGTGGTACTTTTACACAATGGAATACTACTCAGCAATGAAAAACAAGGAAATCGTGAAATTTGCAGGCAAATGGTGAGATCTAAAACAGATCATCTTGAGTGAGGTATCCCAGGAGCAGAACAACACACATGATATATACTCACTTATAAGTGGGTACTAGACCTATAAGATAGGATAAACATACTAAAATCTGTACACCTAAAAAAGATAAACAAGAAAGAGGACCTGGGGTAAGATGATCAATCTTCACTTAGAAAGACAAATGGGATGGACATTGGAAGTAGGAGAAAACAAGTAACAGGACAGGAGCCTACCACAGAGGGCCTCTGAAAGACTCTACCTTGCAGTGTATCAAAACAGATGCTGAGACTCATAGCCAAACCTTCGGCAGAGTGCAGGGAATCTTATGAAAGAAGGGGGAGTTAATATGACCTGGAGAGGACAGGAACTCCACAAGGACCAAATATATCTGGGAATAGGGTCTTTTCTGAGACTGTTTCTCCAACCAAGGACCATACATGGATATAACCTAGAACCCCTGCTCAATGTAGCCCATAGTAGCTCAGTATCCAAGTGGGTACCCTAGTAAGGGGAACAGGGACTATTTCTGACATGAACTCAACGGCTGGCTCTTTGACCCCCACCCCCACCCCCGAGGGACGAGCAGCCTTGCTAGGCCACTGAGGAGGACATTGCAGCCAGTCCTGAAGATACCTGATAAGCTAGGATCAGATGGAAGGGGAGGAGGACCTCCCCTATCAGTGGGCAGGAAGGAGATGAGGAAGGAAGGGAGGGTGGGATTGGGAGGGAATGAGGGAGAGAGCTACAGCTGGAATACAAAGTAAATAACCTGTGATTAATATAAAAAAATAAAAATTATTTTAAAAAATTATGGACAGCCTTTCTGAATAATGATACAAGGTTCTCCTCTGCCTCCCCTCCAAATGTACTCACACCCACCTATGTGTGGCACTTATGTGGGGATATACACATACACACACATGCATGTGTCAACAAAAATTTTGAGAAGAAACTAAGAGTGTGGGAATAATGAGCAATATGAAACTTTGAGTCTAGAAAGATGACACTAAATAGTGTTCCTTTTTCTTTAATAATGGGGTCGCTCTGTGATTTCCAAGAGTTAATTATTCTATGATGTGCTGACTCAGAAGGTTCATGTCAGAGGTTGCTCATTCCCACTGCCACCTTCCTCTTCCCACTGCCCCCATCACAAGAGCTAATTTTCCTTAAATGATTCAGCTTTGTTTGGAGGTATTCTAGCACTTTCATTCTGGGGCTCCCTGAACCAAAATAGAAGCCTCCTCACCCCTGATTTTAGCATTAAAGTCAAGACCATCCTAAATTAAATTGTTGAGTTCTGACATCGTCTATGAAATGATGAATTTCAGCTCATGAAACAAAGACATCATTGTTTTTCTCTCACTCAGATAATCAACAAACATGGACTCAAAGCATATGCACACTGTGACCCAAGGACTTGCAACCCAAAGCCTCATATTCTGTCTGGTTTGTTGCTTTCTGTGAAAACAGTCTCTCCATCTTAAGACGGGATAGGGGCCTGCTGATACCTTTGGCAAGACCAGCAGAGCCACTGGGCTACTGTCTGCTGAAAAGGAAGACATCATGGGCACAGAGATAAACAGCCTCCCAGACTGAGAGAGGAGTTGCCAGACCTTGGTGGAATAAAAGTGGGGATGACATATTCTTTATCATCTGCTTGCCTACCATTCATGGCAGCAACCGAGGACCCAGCTGAGAACAAGAGGGAAAGCCATGTTCTCATGAAAATAGCTTCTGCTCTCTAAGTAATCTAGTCCATGCTAACTGTTTCTGGATTTAAGATTTAATTAGCTCCATTAGTAATACAAATAAGTATGTCAATAGCTTTGCTTCATTCAGAGCAACCAATGATTTATCTCCCAACCAGATAACAGGCTTTAATCCTGGCCAGATTCAACATGATGAGCATATGATCCAAACAGCATGCATTTTTCTGTATTCTGCATTTTCTAGAATAATACTCCCAAATTCCTGATTGTATATCCTGACTAGGGATTTGAAGTAGGGAGCTTCAGAAATACAGCCATTGTGACCTATACACTCATGCTCATTTCCCCCTTAGTATCTGTTATAGTTTGGGTCTGAACTATGCCCCCACAAGCTCCTGTGTTGAAGACTTGATCTCCAGTGCATTCGTGTTCAGAGAGGGACCTATACAAGGTGTTCATGAGGACCCTAACTTCATGAATGGATCAACCCACTGGTGAATTTATAACTTAAAACGCTATGGGTGAGTCCCTTTCTTTCTCCTGCTCTCTTTGCTTCCTGTTCAACATAAGGTAAACAGAATTTGTCTGCCACATGATCCTGATGCATGATGTTCTGCTTTATGACAGGCCAACCATGAACTGAACCCTTTGAAGCCAAGAACCACAATACAGCTGTCCTCCTTTCAAGTTATTTTCCTTGGGGAATTCATTAGACAGGCAATGCCTGATTTCATAATCTGACCACTCTGCCTTTCTCTTTCAAGAAGTTTCTAGAAGTATTCTGTAAGTTTCCTTGCCAAGACTACAGATGAGATGGTATGCTTCCTGAACATTTACCATGTAAATGTAGCAGGTGTTGGCCTCCCAGGTACCTGAAGGTAGCTATTAGTCAGTAATAAATATACAACCTAAGGTGATCAGCTTATAGAGGAAAAAGGATTGTTTTGGCATTTCCAGTTCCAGATCAGTTGGCTCTGTCACATTCAGGTGGGTGATACATCTGTACACTACAGCTAGAATCCTGGGTTTGGTTTGTCTTGTGACCAGGAATGAAAGGGAGAGGAAGAGGAGAAGTTGCAGTCCCTACCTCCCCTTTTAAGGGCACATTCCCAGTGACCTGACTTCCTTCCATTAGATTGTGTTTCCGAAGGGTTCTACCACCTCCTTTCCAAGCTAGAGACCACACTTTAATGCATGAGTTTTTGGAGGACATCCAGATTCAAATAGCAGTGGTGGCCATGCCATCCCCCTACTTGCAAATAAAGCAAATGAGTAAGTTGGTGTCAGAGACAAGGGAGCACATAGATAGTAAAGGTGGGATTTGAACATGCAATGTTCAGACTACAAAGCTTTCTTTTCCAAAATGCTTCTCAGCAAAAATAGGCACTGTGTACCTATTTGCTTAGTCATTGTTATGCCTGTTCCCCCCATTTTCCTGACCAAAATTTATGTTCCAAGGGGTAGGCAGCCATGTCTCTGTTGACTATGGAAATAACTCCTGTAAATCTAAAAATTAATAGCCAATCAGAGCAGCCACTTTGCTTCTGTATGGACTTCATCTACCACAGCCAGCTTCCTGCCTCTACTCACTCCCTTCACACCCAGGAAATGTGGGACTTGGAGCCAACAAAAGCTGCTCCTCTCAATCCACTCTGCTGTTGTTATAACAAACCATAAAATTAACTAAATTTCACCACAGTGTAATGTGCTGCATAAAAGCTGTGGCAATGTGTCTGCAGGGCAAAGGAGGGCTCCATAGAAATCCGTTTCTCTTTATTGCATGGCCCACATTGCAGTTTTTCCCCTAGAAAGATGGGCAGGGGAGTCACATGAACAAAATCAGAATAGACATATTTTAGATACCTGTTATAAACACGGGTGCTGTGGGCTAATGGGCAAATAAAATCTTACAGGAGTCTCATTCAGACGCAAGTTCACCCACACATCCCCTGCTTGCAGAAGCACATTCAACTGCACATCTAAATGCTTGCATGCACGGGCAGAAACATAACTAAATAGTGCAGCTATACCTGTGTTGGACACATTCATTCTTGCTCAACACTGGTGCTCAAATGGTCACTAGACTGACAGGGATGTATATGCTTCTCTTTGCATGCCTATTCTATTCTATACTTTATGAAACTCTGCCATCAACTAACACACCCCAGTCATAGAAAGCTTAAACTATAACGCAGGAGCAATGTTTAAAATCTGGAACATTCTCTGCCTGACCTATCTCTAAAAAAGAAGTCATCCAAAATGACCCAACTAGCTGCCATGTCCAAGTGAGCAGAAAATAATCAGCTCGAGGGAGTATGATGCTGTACTGTGATGGTGTTTCTAGGCTGGACAAAATTTACCTTGCTTACTATTGGGGCTTTTCTTCACATTGGGAGAGAATGGCTGGGTGTGGTGGTGTCAGGGCAAAAAGTCATTTTTGACAGCTGGGTGCATCTGGCTTATTGCACTGACCCTTGCAGATCCCATAACTGCCAAGCCCACAAAGCAAAGAAAGGATATTCTTCTGATTGGCTAAGTCCTTCCTGGAGGAGCAACCTAGCCTGGTAATTCTTGTGCTGAGGGGAAACAGCTCATCACACAGACACTATAGAAACCTGTTATTTACCTCTGAAACTGGCCGTCTCTCAAGTTCATCTCCACATTCACACTCACAGGCTCCACATTCCCAGTTGCATACTACAGTGTGTTTTGGAGAGAACACAGGATGAAGAGTCAGGAGACCCAGGTCTATGCTGCCTCTGCCACAAGCATGGAAAACAGAACAGTGAACACACACATTCCTCTTGGTCTCTAAAGGAGACGGGAACACTCTAGTGGGTCATTGAGGCCCCTCTAAACTGTTACCACTCCAAGGTGGTTTCAAATTCTTTTTGGGTCAGATATGAATGCCAAATTTTTCTTTTCTTTTCTTTCCTTCCTTTCTTTTTTAAATGTTTTACATAAACAGAAGACCTTGGAAGTTATCAGAGCCATTCAACTGTAAGGCCAGCTGAAACATGTCAGTAAGAATGAGATGTTTTCATGCTTTCGGGACAAATTGTTTTTCAAATGCTGCCAGCAGAGTAATTACAGAGATATTTACATGGTGATGATTTGACATCTTCACCTTCACCATAGGAGGGTATTCTATAGATAGTCACATAGTCTTCTAGTCTAGCCTGGAATGTCTCATAAGAGTAACAATGCTTAGCATTCAGTCAATAATGACTTAGTGACCACATTGCAAATATCAGAGCGTGACAAGGGTCTGGCTCTGGAGACATACAACTGAGTAAGACACAGGGTCTGTCCTCAAATAATAATGGAAAGTGATGGTCCAGCTGTCCACTTTGTTCATCAAACACTGGTTGGACAAGGAAATAGGCCCTTTTCTCTCCAAGAAGACATATTGTAAAGTCACATTCAGATGCTGAGTCCTCTACACAGCCATAGGATGACTGATAACATAGCCGGCGAGATGGTACCAGCTGCCAGTCACTGTTCCCTGTGACAGCTCCACACAGAAAATGGAAGCTTACAGGTGTGTTTATGATGACAGGCTCCACCCGCCATCCTCACAACAGATGATCACTCCATGAGAGAATGCAGAGTGAGGTGGCATCCTTGTCATTTTAAAGGCTAGCTAAAGTGAGGCCCAGTGCAGAAAGAGCAACTCTTGGAACACAGAATGTCAAGACTGACACTCTGTCCTTCCTAATTTAGTGAGAGAAAATGAAGACAGTGATGAAACACCTTCGTTATCTTGGCTAGTTTTATGTCAACTTGACACAAGCCAAAGTCATTTGAAAAGAGTGAACCTCGATTGAGAAAAATCTCTCTATAAGATCAGCTGAAGGGCATTTTCTTAATTAGTTATTGATGGGGGAAGGACCATTGTGAGTGGTGCTATTCCTGGGCTGGTGGTCGTGGGTTCTATCAGAGAGCAGGCTGAGCAAGCCAGTAAGCAGCATTCCTGTCTCCAGGTTCCTGCCCTATTTTAATTCCCGTCCTAACTGCCTTTAATGACGGACTGTTACCTAGCAGTGTAAGCCAAAATAAACCCTTTCTTCACCAAGTTCCCTTGTTCGTAATGTTTCATCAGAGCAATAACAACTCTAAGTGGGACAGTCATCATGCCTAATCCCCAAGTGTTTCCTACCCATCACACTGGGAATGAGCATGGGAAAGTTTAAACAAGGAAACAATCTTTCAAGTGAAATTCTGTCTCAGTTCTCAGCAATGTACTTAAAGTCAATTTTATGTATTTTATCACATAAAAAGATTTGTTTTAATAAAAATCATTGAAATGAAGATGCCTTCCATTCTACCCTGCATTTTCCAAATACTTTGTAGTATGCATACCATAAGCAAAGCATAAAAAAAAAAAGAAAAAGAAAAAAGAAAAAAGGTAAAAGAACATTTCATTGGTGGAAAGTACGTATTTTCCCACATATAAGTAAATGAGCTTTGATGAAACTGCTCTCTACTCCTCCGGTGCAATGATTTTAAATGTTGAGACATGAGTTTTCCATATTTTTAGGTTTAGATGAAAACTTACCAAACATGATTTAGGTGCGAAAGTCCCTGAAAAGGCTGTGTGGAGAATGTGCTGAGGCTACAAGGTCTGGGCTCTCATAGGAAACTTCTTGGCAGGCAGTGAGCCATGTTTCCAACAGAACCTGACACTGGTGCTGATCCTAATGATAACAGCGGTGATTAATTTTACCAGCACTCATCCAACACTGCAACTCTAACCCAAGTAATCCGGATACAGAGTGCAAACATTCGCTCAGTTTTCCCTCAGTCCCCTGTAGCTAGCTAGCTAGCGTGTGGCCCCGAGTTCTGGAGATGTCAGTAGTTTTTCTCACTCTCCAGATCCCATTTACCATCTTTGCTGTAGACCCACTCAACAATAAGCCATAGCTAGCTGAATCTACAGCACCAGTGAATTCCACTCAGTTCAGGCCTGGATGAATTTAAAAGGTTGAGTGTCCAAGAAAAATCCCACCAAACACTCCTTCCACCCCTGCTCATTAAATTAATTACTCACATTTAAAACAGGGTAACAAGTGAATTTAATAGGATGATCAAAGAGAAATGAGAACATGAAGACTCTGAAGATAAAGTGTGGGGACTGCAGAGGGTACCGTTGCTAGGCAACCAGCCATGGTACACCACAAGAGAGGGTGGTGTTTTGTGTGACCAAAGGTTTATGACTTCAGATATTTCTGAGCACCAGCTACTGAGAATTTTTTAAATAATCCTAACCTTGGTCTCCTTACCCTTGTCTCTACAACAAGTAGAACCGTGGATATACAGTGTCAAAAAAGACAGCTTTGCTCAATAGAGCAAAGCAGACAAGAGGGCACAGAGACAAACTGGAAATAACAATGAGGCATGGAGAAGACAGCATCATTCCTCAAGTCCAGGTTTTGCCTTCAGCTCATTCTGTGGAGTCCACAGAGCTGTGCAGAGACAGGAGAAACAGACTAGAAGAAGCAGATGACTCATTTTACCAGGGATACCATAATAAACACCCACCCACATCACCACTACTGCTATCTAAGACAAGGAATCAGGATACAGAGTGCAAATATGCACTCAGCTTTCCTGACTTTTCCCTGTAGGACAAAGTGGCGAGCTAGTCATCAATGGTCTCCACCCTATCTGGGGCCACACCTCTGAGGAGTTAGGAAGACTGAGGTCGCTCATCAGAACCGAGTACTATTAAGCACATTTCAGAAGCATTGGACAAATCCCTGGAAGAGAAAGGAGAAAAACAGTAGCATGAATCTTTCTCTAATCCTCGGGTCTTGTAGCCTTCAATACACCACATTCCACCTAAGCTAAGGCACCAATTGTACAGCACAGTGTAATTCTGTATGCTACTAAGAAAGAAAAAACACAGCAATTAAGTATGACAATGCATTGATTGTAAGACGGATTCAGCTTCAGGGATGCCGAAAATGGGAGGAAAATGTGTATTTTAAAATTGCTAAAATATACTCAAACCTAAATCTTTGACAACAGTATTCAAGCCCTTCACAGAATGGTCCTGATTGATGTCTCCACCTATCTGCTCATGAGCCAGTGCTCCAGCCAGCCCTGTTGTTTCTTCACCAGCTCACTCACACCTAGACCTGGACAGAGGCTGCCCCTTTTACCCAGAAGATAAATAAGTACCCCTCTCCATCTCGAACATCCCCACATTTTGTTCTCTCGTCAGCATGACCTTTACCTTCTTCATTTACAGCATGAGTCTGGGTATTTGCTTTGTTTTTTTTTTTTCTTTCACTCTATTATAAGTTCCTTGAGGAAGATGAAACAATAATTTAATATTTATTGAGCATCTGCTGGGAGTTGGATAATAATAGGGGTGTATGCAGACATGCACATATGCATATATGACCAGGTTAGATATGGATAAGTCATAGTCAGTTAAAAAATGTCATGAGCAAAAAAAAAAAAAAAAGGAAGGAAGAAAGAGAGAGAGAGAAAATGAAAGAAAGAAAGAAAGAAAGAAAGAAAGAAAGAAAGAAAGAAAGAAAGAAAGAAAGAAAGAAAGATTTAACGTACTGATCATCTTAGATTAGCCTAGCATAGTGGTATTAATTTTCTCATCAGTTTGATCAAAGCAACTAAAACGAGGAAGAATTTATTATGCCTCATGGTTAAAAGGCTACAAGTCCATCATGTGGAATGTCATGTAATCTGGGAATGGCCTCTTGTCTATGGCAGTGGGATTATGAAGCGGTTGGTTCACATACTGGTAGATCAGGAAGCAGAAATGCTCAGGTTCAATAGAGCCAGGCTATAACTCATTAAACTTTGTCCTACAGGCCAACTAGTTTCCACGTTAAGAGGTTCCCTATCTTTCATATGATTCCCTGAACTCTGCCTAAGGTTTGGTTACGAGTGTTAGTATCTACTTTGATATACTGCTAGGTAGAGTCTCTCAGGGGCCTTCTGCGGTAGACTCCTGTCCTGTTACTTGTTTTCTCCTACGTCCAATGCACATCCCATTTGTCTTTCTAAGTGAGGATTGATCATCTTACCCCAGGTCCTCTTTCTTGTTTATCTTCTTTAGGTGTATATATTTCATTATGTTTATCATATCTTATAGGTCTATATGAGTGAGTTATACCATGTGTGTCTTTCTCCTTCTGGGATACCTCACTCAGGGGGAGTTAGTATGACAAGGAAAGGATAGGAGCTCCACAAGGACCAAATATATCTGGGCACAGGGTTCTTTTCTGAGACTGACACTCCACCAAGGACCATGTATGGATATAACCTAGAACCCCTGCTCGGATATAGCCCGTGGTAGCTCAGCAACCAATTGGTTTCCCATAGTAAGGGGAACAGGGACTATTTCTGACAGGAACTCAATGGCAGGCTCTTTGACCTCCCCACCCCCTAAGGGAGGAGCAGTCCTCTAGGCCACAGAGGAGGACTTTGCAGCCAGTCCTGAAGATACCTGATAAAACAGGGTCAGATGAAAGGGGAGGAGGTCCTCCCCTATCAGTGGACTTGGAAAGGGGCAGGGAGGAGATGAGGGAGGGACAGAGGGATTGGGAAAGAATGAGGGAGTGGGATACAGCTGGGATACAGAGTTAATAAAATGTAACTAATAATAAATAAAAAAAATCATGCAAAAAAAGGTTCCCCAATCTCTCAAAAGTATGCTTTTCACAAGATACTAAGTATTCAAACATTGAAGCCTATGAGGGAGATTCCACATGCAAACTATTAATACCTACTTATGCATGCTTAGAATTGCCTGTAGTTGGGCTATTGCATAGCTAACAGATGACAGTCTCATGACTTTTATTGAGAAGAGAAAGAATCACAGTTTGAAATGAAGTATCTACTGAACTAGTATTAAGCATTGCCTTTACAGCAATGGAGAGTTAGGAACCATCTCTCCCACATAGAGAAGTATGTCCTAATGTGATCTATTAATGAAGGTGAGCTATGGGCAGTCACTTTGCTGAATTCATTCAAGCTACTGATGGTACTTCTTAGTCAACAGAGTATTCAAAATACTCTGGGAAACCCCACTGTCCGCTTTTAGACACTTTGAATCCAAGCGGCTTTAAGCACGGGCACCATGCCAGGCATGAAGTGGCATGGACAAATCCATCATCATGGTTTTTCTTTGGTGTGGAAATGGCTTTGTGAGGACCATCCAGTGCAGCTCTGTTTCTTACCCTTCTTCCGTCATGGAACATCAACAAAATTGTCTCATCCATGAGGAAATGCATGATTATAAATAAATGAGGCATTAGAAAAAACTAAAGAAAAAGGAATCTAGATAAAAGCAATAACACTGGATAAAAGTATGGGTAACAGTGTTGATAATAATGAGAGAATCATGAGCCATAGTAATACACGTATATTAGTCAAATAGAGGATTTAGGAACATAATGAGTTGCAAGCAGATTCATCTTGGCTGTAAAATTAAAAATGCCTGTGATTATTGTTGTTCTTATAAATTAAGCTGGCTTAAAATCCTGTTGTAGACAAGTGTATCTTTTAATATATTTGAAATCATAACTCCAAAGTGGAGATCTGTCTTTTGTTTCTCTATCTCAGGGATGACCAGAGAAACCACTGATATATGCGGGTGGCCTTTAATTCCTGTAAGTGGCTTAAGAACAGAGGGCCTCTGAAAGACTCTACCTAGCACATATCAAAACATACTGAGACTCATAGACAAACTTTGGGCAGAGTGCAGGGAATCTTATGAAAGAATGGGGGGATAGAAAGACTGGAGGGAACAGGAGCTCCACAAGGAGAGCAACAGAACCAAAAAAACTGGGCCCAGGGGTCTTTCCTGAGACTGATTCTCCAACCAAGAACCATTCATGGAGATAACCTAGAACCCCTGCACAAAAGTAGCACATGGCAGCTTAGTGTCCAAAAGGGTTCCCCAGTAATAGGAACAGGAACCTTCTCTCACATGAACTCATGGGCTGGCTCTTTGATGACCTTCACCTGATGGGGGAGCAGCCTTACCAGTCCACAGAGAAAGACAAAGAAGCCAGCCCTGATGAGACCTGATAGACTAGGGTCAGATGGAAGGGGAGGAGGATCTCCCCTATCATTGGACTGGGAGAGGGGCATAGGAGAAGAAGAGAAGGGAGGATCGGATTAGGAGGAGATAAAGGAGGGGACTACAGCTGGGATATGGAGTGAATAAACTGTAATTAATAAAAATAAAATAAAAATTAAAAAAAGGGATGGCCAAACCTAATTGAACCATTGAACCAGGAAATACTTCCCTTGGGTGTTTCTAGGGAGATGCAGGCATTTGGTATAAGTCCTGTTTAAGGACCACATCCTTGGAAAACATAAAGAAAGAAGTTTTTTTCAAAGATGTCATTTAGAAGATCAACCCAAAAGACCAATTATATAAGCAAACTACACCACTCCTAATAAGTTACCTGAAGGATTATCCCGGGTATCACTGTTTCCTGTGGCACTGTTCACATGCGTAAGTTATAGAACCAATCAAGGTGTCTTTCACAGAGAAACACTGGAGAAAGTGCAGTGCAATTTTCTCAGCCATAAAGAAGGATAAAGTGATGTTGTTTGAAGGAAAATCGGTATAAGTAGAAATAATAATATTTAACAAATTAAGTCAGTCTCAGAAAGACAACTATTGCTTGTTTTTTTCTTTATTGCTCTAGATTTTATATAGCCATATAAATTACATCTGTATATGTGGTGTGAAAGTAGAATCAAACCTTTCTAGTGGAACAAAGAGAACAAATAGAAGGGGAGAAGGAAAAGATGACGGAGTGAGCAGGGAATACACTCAAATTACATCACGTACTTGTATAAAAATATCGTTATGTAATCCAGTACCATGTCAATGCAAACAAACAGAGTGTGGTGGTGTATGCTTAATCTCAGCACCTTGGAAGTGGAGTTGGGAGGAACAGAAATTTAAGGTCATCTTCAACTACATAATGAATTTGAGCCAGCCTGGACTACATGAATCTCTGCCTCTAAAAACAAAGCAAAAGCAAAAACAAAACAAAAAATGCCAAAATGAATAAATACATGTTAAAAAATAGTACTTGTCGGGCCCTTGTGATGGCTCAGTGGGTAGAGGTACTTGCCACCAACACACACACACACACACACACACACATACACACACACACTTAATTAAAATAAAAAATAGTACTGGGGTTAAATACAGGGCCTTGCTCTATATAAGCACTCTACCAAAGCACTCTACCAAAGCACTCTACTCCAGTCCACTTTTTAATTTTTAAAAAACTGAAAAAATTTCATTTTATCATATTTTTTGATTTTTTATCAAGTCATGAATTTTTTATTATTTTCATCTATTTTATTTTAATTTGAGACTATATCATCTCTCCCTTACCTTTTGTTTCCATGTTCTAAACCCTCCTGCTTCCTTTTTTTCAAATTCGTGTGCCCTTTTTTTTTCACTAATTGTTGTTACATGCATTTATCTACATCTACATCTGTATTTCTAACACATGAGTACAACCTGCTTGGTCTGCATAATGTTACTTGTACATATGTTTCCAGGAGACAATCTCAAGACCTATGTAGCCCAGGCTAGCCTGTAGCTTGAAATTCTCCTGCTTTACCCCTTGTATACCCAGATTTACAAACCTACACCACTGGCCCCATCTGGAAAGTTCTTTTGCTATGGCATAGTTCAGAAGTGTGTGTGTTCTCTTGGTGAGCTTTCTGAAGTTGTCACTTGAAGACGGAAGAGCCTTCTGAAGTCCTAGAGGGCCACTTGTAAAGGGGAAAATGAGGCTCAGAAGAGGGTAAACCATGGACTGCACAGCGAAAGTGACGCACAAGAGCAGATGAACACTTCATTTAGATTCACAGATGCCACCCCACACTCATCATTGTTACACCCACTGCCACTCTGAATAACCATATCATCTCTATTGACAGCGTGACTCTTGTCTCAGGCAGGAGAACAGGTGGGATGCCATCTTGAAAGCCATGTTTTTGCAATGGGAGACAGGTTTTCTTCTATGAGCTCATCCTAACAGTGTGAAAACAGACTATGAGTGGGCTATAAGAATATCAGTAATGTCATGGTTTTCCTCCTGTACACTTTGGCTCTTGGGAGAACCACTATTTGCTGCTGTATGCTCCAGAGATACCCCTTTCTGTATGTGCAATGCTGTGATAAAGGCCTGACACTTTTCATGAAACAAAGACATCAGAAAAACTTGGTTCCCTGTAGAGGAGAGATCAGAACAGTGAAGGGTCACCTTAGCATCTCACCCACCATGGAACATGAGGAGCACCCTGTCCCGTGGAGCACCTGACAGTCTCACCTACTCCCTCTGCCAGAAGTAGTCAATACCAGCCCCGGTTAAGTGAGAGGTTGACGTGGACCCTCCTCCTCTGTCTTTAGCTATCTTCCTCTTCTCTTCCTTAGCTGTTTTGTTAGTTCATGGTGGGTTCAGCATGTAGTTAACAGCAGCTGCCCATCAAACCATGGTCTATTTTTACGTCTGTCCTTGAAATGTGGTCAGCTCACCTCTCAGCACTGCGGTTTAATTATGTGACAAGGAAGAGACAGGTTGGGGTGTTGCTTATTAATGAAAGAAGGGCTAGTGCCATCTCCAAGGCATGCAGGCAGCCTGGGTTGAAAGCCACACCACAATAAGGAGCTCTGCTTTCCTAAAAGGGGAAATGATGTCTGCTGTAAACTAACTGCATTGGCTGTGCCTGATGGAACATTCTACTTCAGGGTTCTTACTGAAAATCTGTACGTGATAAACACGCCTCTAAGAGAAATGAATGAGTGATTGACTGAACAAATCATTCCTCTATATGCACATTTGGGGGTAGATCTTTAAAATCACTTCCCTAGGGATTGGTGTAAAAGTAGAAAGTCACATGATTTGAGTATTTAATAGCCAATTGAGTATTAATAACCAATAAATAACCAATTGAGTATTAATAACCAATAAAGTACAAACACTAAGTCCTGACTGTTAACACATTAAGGGTGGCTATTTGGTAAATACCAACACCTCCAAAGCACTCACTACTATACACTTCAGTTAACTGATTCTTGTACTAAACCAACACTCCAAAGATCATCATTAATCCCAGTACATGAACGACTGAGGGGGGGTAAAAAAAGAATCCATCTGAGAAAGAGCTACAGCAATTTATACATTCACAGTGCTTGTTATACACGCATTAAGCATTAACATTTTGCTCCTGCTTATTTCTTAAGGGCAAGAAATCTCAAGGATACCCAGCGCATCGAGCTCTCCCACAGAATGACATGCAGTATCTCCCCATATGATAGTAACAACCAAGCCTGCTGTGTTGAATTGCATGAACAGAATGAATAAATGAGTCAAGTGTCTGTCGGAGTATCGGGGAAGGAAGGGATGTAACCTGTGGATCTACCACCCATGAGTTCAGGTGAGCAGGCTGCTCTGGAAACCCCACAGATCTGTCCCCTAAATCTGCTGGCTGAACCAGTCAAACCCCAGTGGGAACATTCTCCAATAACCATGGCTACAGGAAGCTGCTGGCAGGGTCCCAGAGGCTTGGAGAGTCTCACCCCAAGAGGAACTCTTCAGGCAGCGCCAGAATAGCCCTATCCTTACAGGAGAGCCCAGCTGGGCCATAAATTATACTGACAAAGATAAAGACACACATTTTCTCTTGGCTCAAAGGACTTTAGCATGGCACATTTACCCTCTGCTCTGCCAGGCTAGTGGACTGTGTTCATGGCTTCCTTTTCCCTGTAATTTTTCTCTTCTCCCACTCAGCCCCTCTCCCCCCCCTTTCCCATCTGCTGCATGAGCTATAAGGCCCCCATCATTCCTGGTCAACAGGGCTGCATATCATCCCAAATCTGGTACAGCAGGCTATTTGTTGGGATGACCTTGAAACGACCTTCCATCTGAATCTTCCCTCAGTGCTGAGTAACGCTTGTTCCCATGGATAGCTGTGGGCTCATGAGAAGCACTCAAGTGTAAGTTAGCAGCTTCTGGTTCAGATATGGTTATTTGCTACTGTATGACTTTGGCCGAGTTATTTGAAGTCTCTGAGCTCCACAAAATAATACTGACCTCACAGGATGTGTGAAAGGCTAAACGAAATATCTCAATGTTTTCATTAAATTCAGATTTTTCTAGCATGTTTTGCATGTTTCTCAAGACCTTTACAACTTTTGTTCACCTCAAGAGAGGTAGGTAGGTGTTTCAACTCAATGGGTTTCTCTTGAGGGGACCATGAAACAAAAAAGTGATCTATGAGGTCAGTCATACAAGAGGTAGAAATAGCCCAGATTTCCCCAGTGCCTATTATTTCTATGTCTACTTGTTTTTCTACAGAGAAAATTCTGTAGCTAGAATTTGTGGGAAAGCTCTGCTTTCCAAACACACTAGGAGATTGGCAGAGCTGTCAGGAAGCATAGATGGTTTCCCTTTTTGGTCACTAGACTGCAGCCTGTCTCATGTCTTAGACACTAAAAAAAAGTGTGCGCTACTCTTCATTTTTATTTTGTGCCTCAATGTCTCTGACCTGCTCTTGGTAGCAGGTTCAGGCAGCCTTTTCTATAGAAGATACATTCCAAAGTATTTTGAGATGCTTAGAGATCTTTTCTGGGTAAATTACACACACACACACACACACACACACACACACACACACCCCACATATACACATACACTCACATACATACACTCTTACACACACATGCAAAAACACAGGCACACAGGCATGCACAGGTGTGCACACACATGCATGTAGAGACACACTCACATGTGTGCACACACATTTACACAGACACACAGATACATATGAGTGCACACACAGACACACGAATGCTTATATGCATACACACACACATTCACTGTGCACACACACATAGTTTCCTAGAAATGTGGATGAAAGCAAGTTCCTAAAGGAAGTGGCTTAGCTGAGGTTCCGGCAGACATTATTGATGTGATGTGTATCCACAGTGTTGAATGAAAAGGGGAGGCAGTCTTGACAGTGCTATCACTAGGCAGAAAGATCTGATCAGTATTAAGAAGATGACATTGAAAAGAAAGGGCAGAGAAAGAAAACTGCCTCCCTTTGTGAGCTTGGAAAACATGATAAAATATGAATAACACCGATGCTACCCTGGTTCCAGCTTTTCTTTTTATCCTGATTACCACTTGAGATAATTAGCTAGTAAAACAAGCCAGACAGAAAACCACCTGAACTTTTTGCTAGATCACTCGCCCTCCCTCATCCCTGTGGAACAACCTGGATTAAATGGCATTAAAGCACTCCCTGCTAAAACCCCCGCCCCCGTGGAAAAGAAAATACAGAGCTCAAAGGCAGACTTCTCTTCCTTGCTTAGCTCCAAGATGTTGCTGGGAAGAGCTTAAAGGCCTGCATGAGGAGGGAAGCTGGGATGCATCTCCATGACAACCACACAGGCCAAGGCCAGTTTCATCACCTGGAAACTCTAAACAAAATACAAAAGGGGGTGGGATAAAATGTTGGGAAATTTGGAGTCCTATAAACATGAGCCTGCTTGAATTCAAGTGTAGGTTGTACCTAACACAGGCTTGAAGGAGAGGAAACAACAGACCCAGAATAGGGTCTAAGAAATCAACCAAATCAAGGAAGAGGGATTTCAGAAGACAGGATTTTGCTACCCACACAGACATCCAAGATGGCCAGGCAGGAAATATTAAACTTAATGCTGATCCTATTACCCCATGGGACAGGGGAAGTATATCTTCTAGAAGAGTCTTCAGATGACACTGGATGACTAGGAAGGCTGAAAGGACAGTTGCTCAGAATGGCAATGACAGGGGCAGAGCCCAGACTCCATTCTATACTTTCTTACTCAACCTGGGGCCATCTCATTGTTTTCAGCTGGCTTCATCTCCTTTCCTAGGGAGCACCTACTCTACTGAGACACAGCCATAGACCGTGTTTCCCACATGTTCACCTTAACTCCGTTTCCCCTGTAGAGAGCCAGTAGATTTTGAGTGCCATCCTTTGGGTGGCTTCCTTGGCACAGCTGTGGTAAAATGAATGAGAAGGAAAAATGAGTCCCACTTGCTTCCTTGCTTTTCCTCAGGTTGGTGCTGGGGGGGTCTCTCTATAAGGCTCCCCTTCTCTCTAACCTCTCTCATGCATAGGAGAGCATGAAGGAACCAGTCCATCAGTCGATAACTGTAGACTTTTGTCCTAGACCATTGCCTTCTCTGTCTTCTGTGTAAGAACCATGGCTAACTGAATGCTGTTATTTGAATAGGAAGCCCCTCTCATAGGCTTATTTGTCAAATACTTGGTCCCCAACTGGTGGTGCTAGTGTGAGGGTGTAGAGCCTTTGGGAGGTGAGAGACACTAGAAGAGGCAGGTTACTGGGGAGTGTTACCCAAAGGTTATAGCCAGTCTTCATCCCTTCCTCACTCTTCTTCCTGCCCTCCATAAAGTGAAGAATATCTTTTTACTATGATACCAAAGTGCAAGGGGCCAAACAACAGACACTGAACCCTCTGAAAGCATGAGCAAAGTAATCCTTCTCCCATTAATTTGTTTATATAGATGCATGGGCCACAGTTATGCACAAGTAATGGATCCACCTATCTCCCACAGTAGAGCACATAGTACTGAGGTGTCACTAGCATTTCTGCTGCTCTGGTCCAAGGACATGACCACAGACCCAGCTGTATATGAGCGAGTGAATGAGGCCAGGTTGACCTATTCTTTTTATTCCAAACCTGATTTATTCTGGCCCAGTGCTTCCCGACGCTTTTCATATCATAACACACTAGAAAAATCCTATTGTTTGCACAATGCCAACATAAACTGAAGAGGTTGTTTACTGTTGGAGGCAAGTGGCTCCAGGGATTCTGCTGTCCCTAGACCCTCCTGGAGGCTTCCAGGGCTGTGGGATCCATATCTTTGTGCTATAATCTTTTCTGTAAGAGACAGAAAAGAAAGGGCTTCCCAAAACATGAAGGGCATAGTTATAACCTCTAGAGCCAGGGAAACCCAGGACACGAATTAGTTTAAGGATTACGATTCTAGGTAACACGGGAGACAAGATGGATAAAATACTTAGATTAGCCTAAAATACTTAAGTTAGATTGAGCCGATAGAAGACCTTCTCTGGCTCTGGAGGTGGCTATCTTCTTCAAACTAATTGCTGTGGGAGAAAGGTGGAATGATGATTGTTAGGGAGTCATCACTGTTCCCACCACAAGCAGAATGGATGGAGACATGATTCCTAATGGAAAAACTGTCACAAACATGAGGGTTTTTCTTGTGACCCTCATCCCGGGCCTTCCCTAGTGTGTCTTTGGGTCTGTCATCTTTAACACAACAGGTCTTCCAGCTTCCAAACCTAAATGAGCTGCTGAGGGCTATGGTGGCTACTTCATGCTGACACACTGAAGGACCAAATGTGAGCTTTTCTTGAGACGTTTTAGAAAATAAATAAGTAAAGGCATTACTTAGCTCTTTCACTCCCTCTCTCTTAACAGCATATTTCAACCTAGGAGCCGCAAGAGAAGTTAGAAGCCACAGCTATGTATAGAAACCCCATCACTCTTTACTGAAATAGAGAGGAGTGGCAACGCCCCCACAGCACTTAGGGAGAGGGGGAAAGCAACCCTATCCAGCCAAAACATGCATGAGGGGATGCTGCCCTGTGCTTCCTGGTATGTACAGGGAGTTACAAAGAGAGGGTGACTACGGTTTGTAGGGCCAGAAACTGAAGTGTGTGTGTGTGTGTGTGTGTGTGTGTGTGTGTGTGTGTGTGTGTG
>NW_026586550.1:4429212-4460573 GCF_907164565.1 Psammomys obesus
GTGTGTGTGTGTGTGTGTGTGTGTGTGTGTGTGTGTGTGTGTGTGTGTGTGTGGTGTGTGTCTGTCCGACTGTGTGTGTGTGCGCATCTCGGTGTGTACGTGTGTATGCTGAAACAATCTTTCTCTGGGCATCTCATTCATACCTCTGGATGTATTTTATCACATTTGAAAAGGACTTTAGGAACAGAAAATTTCATGATTTCCCATTGCAATGTTTTTCGATCCTAATAGCAAAGGAGCTGTCCCTAATAACCAAGCTCCAGGCGGCTTCCCACAGTCGCAGTGCCCTTTCCTTGTGAAGTCCTCCGCAGAGCTGGAAACAGCTGGTCACCATCCTCCTCATAATACCCTTCTGCACTGAAGATGATTATTGTGTCACTCTTCACCCTCTGCTGCTTCTTGTGGGAGAGGGGGGAGCAGAACTCTAATTTCTTTATCTTGGCATGAAAAGCTTTTTTTTTTTTTTCTGTCCTGCAGCAATCTATCATCATCCTCCCTCCCTTTTTAAAATTATGATCTTTGTTCTGACATTGGGGCAAAATTAGCAGAGTGCATTGCCCACAGTCCCATTCTGATGGGAATACACTAATCAAGGAAGGTTGAGAGGAGAGCAGAGAACACATGCTGAATGCTTCTCTCCAAGTTTTCACAGGAATCTTTTCAGTCTGAGAAAGTAACTCAACCTCAGTTTCACAAATCTGGAAATAAAGATGCTAAGATGTTCCCCAAATCAGGTTAGGATGAGGTTTGAATTCAGATCTAGCTGTTTACAAGCTCACAGACCAGTTTGTATCAACAGTATATCTGGTCCATTCAGGAAGTGCAAATCAGAGCCACAGTGAAATTCCACTTCACACCTGCTGTGACGGCCACAACAAGAAGTTGGGCTATAACAAGCATTGTTGAAGAAGTGGAGAGATCTGGACCTTCACACATTGCTCATGCACATATCAGTGATGCAACTGCTTTGCAAATGGTCAGGTTCTTTCTCAAATGGCTACATAATATTGTTACATGACCCCACAGTAACACTCATAGCTGCATCTAAGAGGAATGAAAATATAGTTCCGGGTAGCATCATTAATCACAGCCTTGAAGTAGAAGCGATCCAACAGTCAAGTCAGGTATGGTGGTACACACCTGTAATCCAAACACTTGTAGGGTATAGGCAAGAGAATTATTCAATACTAGCTGTGGCTACATACTGAGTTTGAGGCCAGCCCTCCCACTGTCCCCAGCAGTCGGGAAAGTAAGACCTAATGTCTATGTAGAAGAGAGTACTGAGACCCCTCAATCCAGGGAGAATACCCAAGAAACATGCCCTCCATCCACCATCCCGTTTACAATGGGAGACATCTTGCCCAGGTGTGGCATGAGTCAAATGTAGGACCAAAAGGACTTGGAGGGCTTGCCCTGTCCCCAGACCACATTCCCTCGGGTAGCAGGAGCTTGAGGCTGTCTCATGGAAGCCTGGCAGGGAGAGAAGTACTCATCTCTCACTTGCTCCTCCTGTGCTCAGTCACTGCATAAAACTCCAGAGAAAGAGAAAGAGGAAGCAAAGAAAGTAAAGAAGAAAAGAGCATTGGAAAATAAAAGGGGGCCAATTCCCTCTTATTAAGCCTGTTATTGGGCTTCGAATCAAATTAAACCACAGGGCTTTCTACTTGCAAAGTGCTATTTTAAGCCTTATTAGACTATATTAGGATTGGCATACATTTCCACTGACATAATATAGGCCTTTAATTGGATTTAAGGGCAAGGAGGCTGCATTCAGTTGAAATAGAGCCCTGCGAGGAAGAATTTGGTATTCTTCTCACAGCAGCCCCACTTTTTTTTGCTGGCCACTGTCCGAGGGTCCAAGAAGGCCTGTAACCCATTCAGACCCCAAACAGTAATCTCTTTTCTCCTCCTCTGATAGGCTGTGCTGGAGCAGGCCCCTTTCATACATATATGTGCCTATTGCTGCCTGGCAGACACCTTACTCTGGAAGCTGCTGACCTATGGGTACCAACTAGCCTGTATAGTGGGCTTCAGACTGTGAGTAGAGCTCTGATGAGAGCGGCTAACCTCTTCTTTCTGGATTCTAAATAACTGACAGTCAAAGGCACTGGGCTTTCTGATGGAGCCCTGATGAAGAGGAGGATTTGAAGCTAGAAACACTAGCTTTTGAATTCAAAAATTACCTCTGGGGCAGGTAAACTCTGAATAGAGAAGGAACACAGGAAAGGGTTCTCCCACCACAGGTCTTTCCTGAGAACACAGCTCTCCCTGGTGCATTGATTTAGCCAAGGATAATCTCCTGCCTTTATCTGCCCCCATGCCTAGCTTTATGTAGTGGTAGAGATCAAAGGCTGGGCTTCTTTCTATCAACTGAACTGCATCCCAATATTGGTTCAACTTACTCTACCATCCCTACCTCTGTCAAAAAAAAACAGATTCTCCGGGCAGGAGTATAATGGATTAGCCTAGGGCCCTGCAGGGATGCCTGTTTGCCTCACACCCACCAGAGATGCCCTTTCCTCCTCGGTAAAGTGGGGTTGCATTGCCCCTCCCCCTTCAAAATGTTCTGGAAACTAACTGGGAGAACATGGGTAAACTGGACTTTACTTTATGGGGCTTAATAACCTTCAAGCTTTCCCTCTTTCCTTTGTTTCCCAAGCTTCAAATAGTTCTACTAAAAGGCACCATCATGGCAACAGACATCACCAGTATGTTACAAAATAATATTGGGATAAGAAAAATCTTGGTACAGAGACAAGGATGTATGAAATATCACTTCCCAAAATATTGCTCAAACATGAAAAAAACACACAAAATTCCTCAAGAATTTTCACTAATACATGTGAATGTCACCCATTCCCACTTGCCAAAACTCTTCTTGGCTATACTTTGATGTCTTCAATTTCCACACTTGTTTTCAACTCTTCTTCCAGAGCCATGTGCTTGTTGAATTTTACTACATTTTTATGACGTTTCTGCTCTAGCAATAAGTTTTGCATTATTAGTTTTATCAAATAACAGAATGTCTGGTTGGCTGGCGGACGTTTACTGGCCTGGTTTTATGGCTCCAGCCCAAAACACTTTCTGTGATCGCTTTCCGAGTAGTTCTCAGACCCGTTCTTAAGTATGTGCTTCTGCCTGTATTAAATCACATCTGAGGCTAATTGTTATGGTATAAACTTAGCATCAGTGTGGTGCCAATTGCTGTAATCTTATCATTATTACTTAATCATAGGCTTGCTTGCTCTGTTCTATGCAGTGCAGCATACACATGTTAGGGAAAGTTGCTTGTAAATCTAATATTTATAAACAATGTCTTGTTATATTCACTGAGACCTTTGTGTTCCCCACACATTATCATACCTTAAAATGCGTATGTGGCGAGTTTAGTTTAGGTGATAATGTTGTGTTTTTCTGACACTAGAGAGAAACTAAAACCAAAGAAAATCAGAACAACATGATTCCAGGTTGTAATCTGCAGCTTCCTCTATCTTAGTTATTTGATCAGTTCCTAGGAAAAATTTGCTTCTATCATTGAGAGGAAGCATGCATTCTCTCATGCATGAAAGCATGAAACTAAGGCAGTGGGCCAGGTAAGATCTTACCTAGTCATGAAAGGAGGTAGCAGTCATCCTGTTCCTCTTCGCCTGGCATTCACCAAGCCTGGAGAGCTTTGCTACTCCCTCCAAGTCTCTGCTCTTTTCAAGTCAGGTCTGGTTCCCTCATGGAGCCTGAGCCTAGGGGATGTTTTTTCCCCTCCCTTTCCCCCACCCACAACAGATGTCCTCAATGCACACTGACCCCCAGAGAGTTCCACATCAGTAAGAGTGGGACCTCCTGGAATGTTCCCCCAAGGGGACATCAAAGGAGCAACTGTCCTGGTGAGTTTGGATTAATGGCATCTGAATCATTACAGACACCAGGATCAGGGAGTAGGGAAAGTACCAAGCCAGCATATCAAGGAATGGGCTGGAATCCACGAACATGGATGATTCCACTTATCTAACCAGGATGAGTAATGATTTGAAACCCACTCGGGTAAAAAACCTAGGGCTCAATTATTTGGAGCCAACGTTGCTGTTCTCTGTTCTCATAGCCACAACTATGCCACTCCACCTCTTCTTTTTCCCACCAGGGAAAACAATATTCCCATGGCAGAGGTTGTCAGGCTGGAGCCTTTGATAAAAATTTCTTTTGTCATAAAGCATTGTCACCATTTTAGTGCTGCTGAGCACTCACACACATAAGTTATTGAAATAGGGGAAGCTACGTGGTGAATGAACCCTGGATGCCCGAACACATGTGTGTGTCCTAGTGACTCCTGCTCTGCAGATGCTGTCATTAATATGGGCAAAGAAAGCTCTCAGAGAGGGATGATTGTCTCCAAAAACGAAGATGTCCTTGCTCCTCTTTCTGCTTAGCAACTGGCATGTACAAATGTGGCAAAGGCAGAGACTCAGACAAGGGGCTGTGAGCCCTCTTAGAAGCAACTTACTGATGGTGCCATGGAAGTGTAAAGAAGGTTCCTGTGGCCCTTTGCATTACCTGTGTACTTGTAGGATAGAGGAGTCTTTGAGAAGCTTTGAAATTTCATTGGCACAAAGTCCAGAAAGTGTGGTTATCCCTTTGCAGCACCTTGTTTCAGGCGACCCCAATATGCAAGAAGCCCCTCCTTTGGCAGAACATTCTGACATAGGAGGCTGTGGTGGCACATGAGACCAAGTACCCCTACTGTGCTGGCCAAAGAACTGCATTCCTCCTTTTCTTGGCCATGGCACTCAGGGCTCTTTGCTGTTCAGTAGACTTCTACTTCCCAGTTTTTGTATTTCCAGAGGATAAAGCCCATGGCAATATGAGAAGAAACCATGTAGGATGGTTCAACACAAAAGGGGCCAGCATGTCCTGCAAGAGACACTGCCGTTTCCAGGCCTGAGTGACCCCAATCCTGTACTTGGTCCCAGTCTTCACCCAAGCTATTCATCTGTTCTAGGAGCTCTGGTATCATTCCCTATAGATTCCTTTTGTGATTATGACATCCTTATCAGTCACTGTCCCTCCCAATAGAAACTCTAACTGGCAAATCCCAATGACAACTATTGTCAGATTTCATTAGCTAGAAGGGAGAGACCATTGACTGGGAGGTACAGACACACTCATCATGGCTCCTACTTCCCATCAAATGTTCAGTCAAATGAGACCACCCCTGCCTACCAGGCTCCCACTGATTCTGTTAGCAGCTGTCTATCACCTGCCTCTACCCTAGATTCAAGAGCTCCAGCCACAAATGAGAAAACAAGCAAATACCATGGACATGGAGAGGCTTCTGATCTCAGAACAGAGGGGCAGGTGAAGAGGAGAGAGGAACGGAGAGCCTCCATGGCAGATGTGAGATATGTTACTGGAAGAAGCAATAGTTAAGTCAATAATGCAGTGATAAACAAGAGTTTTAGTCCTCACACTTTGGGGCTGGGAAGTTCAAGGCAGAGAGGGTACATCTTGTATATAATAGGCTGTCTGGCTACTGAGAGATATGGGGAAAGAGAGGGAAAAATAAAATCTCACTTCTGTAGCAAAGCTACTCCTACAATGATTAACAATAAGTAGTAATTAGCCCACTTTCCTACAACAACAGGAACCCATTCACGAAGGTAGAGTCGCTTCCTCAAGGTTTCTCAATACTGCTCTGATGGCATTTAGGTCATAGTATGGAGTTTTGATGAGGACAGTCCATCCCCAGCTAAGAGACTTGATAGGAAGATGACTATATGATAACCAGGGAAGTACCTTGTAGTTCAAGGGACACAATGAGGTACCAGGCCATGGATGCTCATTTTAAGATGTAGGAAAAGCTCTGAGACAGGGGTACAAGAAGAAGGTTACCTTGGGCTGATGGAACTGGTTTCACTTTAGAAATGAAAGAGGCATCATTAATATCAAGTGAAGATATTTTCAAGCAGAATTCTGAGGCACCAACTGATAGCTGAGGAATTAAGTGGTTCAGATTCCTCCCAGACTGTGCCTCCCATGGCCTGTTCTTCCACCCTGGTGCTCTGATGTGTATGCCAGGAGCTCAAACACGGCTGTTTGTGTAGATGGCAGAGTTGGGTTTATAGCAATTTAATCAGCAGCATTAATAATGTCACCTAAGCTTAATGATACCAATTAGAACCATGGTAAACATCACCAAGCAGCTTATAAACAGTGATATTAAAGATGAACTTCCTGTATTCGGTCAATGCTGTTGTTAAGAAACAAAAGTGGAAGGTTCATTCTTTAAATATTCCCATGTTTTCAATCTCTTTCAAAATGATGAGACCAGAAGCATCCTTATGGAGAGACATGCTGTCTCAAGCCATGTGTCTGCTTTGGTAACTTCCTAGGACAAAACTGAGTCCACTGATGCTGGCTCCCAAACAGAAGACTAGGGCACAAATATTAAAGCCCGGGCGCAGTTAAACAGACCATCATTCATTCTAAGCTAGGCAACATTCCCAGAGCCCAGGAAACCCTGAGAATGTCATGTGGAAGCAAACTGAAATGGTCAAAGAGCAGAGAGTGAGAACCTAGAAAAGCTTATTAGACAAAACAACAACAACAACAACAAAAACCAATGGAGTTGAAATCAATAAATATTTCTCCATCTGTGGGAACTCCAATAAAGTAGATAGAAAGCAAACTTTCTATCTATTTTGACTATAGAACCAAAATGCCCCATGAGGGAGTCACATTGCAGTGATGAACCAGGAACACAGGAGTCCCAGAGAAAGTCATTGTAGCACCACCTATTTACAAGGACTTTCACATTAGAGATGACATTTATGCTTAGAAACAGTGTTGTGTCCAAACGGACAGAGGAGGCCATTGGCTACAGAATGTGAGTCAGCCTGAAGTCCCTTCCAGGAACAAGAGCCTATAAAAATGAGCTTATGTTCAAAAACACCTTCATTTCAATCCATAGGACTTCCTGACCTCTTCCACACCAGCCACAGGAAATCCCATCTCTCTGAGGGAAGGCAGGATGAAAGGAGGAGGCTGATATCCAGCTAAGAGAAGTGGTTCTCAAGCTGTGGGTCAGAACCCCTTAGGGTAGTGGGGGGGAGGAGGCATTGAACAACTGTTTCATAGGAGTCACAAATCCGATATCATGCAAACCAGATATTTACATGACAATTCATAACAGTAGAAAAGTTACAGTTATGAAATAGCAATAAAATAATTTTATGGTTGGGGTTCACCACACCATGAGGAACTATATTAAAGGGTCACAGCATTAGGAAGGTTGAGAACCGCTGAGCTAGACCTTTCATTCAAGAGTATTATCCAATACTCAGGTGATTTCCTGAGTGCTAAGCTCTGCCCTACATCTCCCTCAGCACCCCTCTTCCTTTATACCCCTTCATCTCCACCATGAACCTGAATGGAGGCTTTTCTGCCTTCTTCTGGTGCTCACAGGGGTCTTGTCCTGGATCCCAGTCCCAAGGGAGGATTAATTTTCACATCCTTAGTACACAGTGCCCCTGAACTCATGTAAGTGCTTGGCCCCGAATCTAGGTTCATTTTGGGATCTTACAAGACCCAGCTAGCAAAGTTCCTGCCTTTCAGTATGGTGTTGGCCCACCATGTTGTCATAAAGACAGGATCAGGCTGGGCCTCCTTCATTTCATCTGAGCCCATGTGGGGTCACAGATGTTTCTCCAAGAAGAATTAAAGGGCTGTACCTCTCTATCCCTCTTCATTCAATTTCCTGAAAGCCAACCAACCTTCCCTGCCTCCATCACAGGCCTTTTCAGTTTAACAGCCCTAGTGACAGTGCACTCTTCAGGGGGGGTTACTGCAGTGTTTGGAAATTGCATTGTGTGTTTTTATGGATTTGTGCATACACCGGTGGTCTTAGAACTCTGCAGGCAACTCTAATAAATAAATAACAGTGCCTGGCTGAGCCCAAGTTAAAGTGAAGGATTTTGTTAAGCCAAAGTCTGAGAAAGGAATTACAGGGAAGTGTGTTACCAGAAGGCAAGAAGCAACTGGAAACACAGCCCTCCATTCGGGGGAAGGACCACAGCACACTCTCCTTCCCTGCCAGTGTCTCTCAATGGAGATGAGGATTTGTGAACAAGATTCAAATTCCACTGCCACTATTAAATTGGTCTTAAAGTTAAAAACAAAGTCTTTCTGTGGCTGCATCTATGTGCCACCAGCCATCTGGAAGAGTACTGTGAAGTTATTTAATTAGCTAGATATTCTGAAACACATGAATCCTTTTCCCCTACACTTTAAATTCAACCCAGACATGTGTCCTCTGTAGAAAGTGTTTGTGACTTGGGGTTTTCATCTGAAAATGGGAGGAAATTGTCTAAGGGCAATACTTCCTATCAGCAAGTATTCCTGGGGCAATGGCCCATGTTCTTTGAGAAGAAACTGGACTGTGTGTGTGAGCTTTAGACCAGTGTAAGCATACACATTTTCCTAGATGTGTGCGGCAGCCAGAGGACAGCTCAGCTGCCCCCAGGGGCCAACCACCTGGACTTCTTAAAGACAAGGTGTCTGGCAAGCCTTAAGTTCACCAAATGGGCTCTGCTGGGTGGCCAGCAAGCTCCGGGCTTTCTTGCCCCCTCTTCCTCAGCACAGGAAATAAAAGTGTGCACTGCCACAGGCTTTCCTATGTAGGTTCTAAGCACCAATCTCATGTCTTATGCTCAGAAGCCAAGCACTTTACCAACTGTGCTATCTTTCCAGGACCAAATATCATTTAAAGGACTGCATTATGGATACACTAAGTAACCACAGGGTCTCTAAACAGAGGAGCAATTGGTCAAAGAATTTGAAAGAGTGTCTTGGTGGAAAAACTGGGCAAGAAGATGGCTGTCTTTTATTAAATTATCTAGAAATAATTAGCTATGTAGGATCTTCAGGTATGGTGATTTCTAAGCTCCTTAACGCAGGTTTTCATTCACTAGATATTAATCTGGCACCTGCTATATGGTGGAAAATGTGATAGATGATAGGAATAAAGGAGTAAAAATAAGACTTTTTAAAACTGGCAAATAATTAATTTTACAGTTTTGAAAATGAGTAATTACAACAGAAGAAGCTCTAAAGAGAAGATAAAAGGAACTACAGTGGCCATGGTGACATTGGCAGAAGCACATTCTAAGCATGACCAGCTGGCTTTCCCTAGGTAGGAAGAGCGTAGTATGTCTCAAAGAGTGAGAAGGGGAAATTCCAGCAAGGCAGAGCCTGGATCAATCAGGAGCTAGCAGGGCACACAGAGAGCATTTGCTGTTGACATGAATGCAGTAAGTATTCACTGGCACATTTGGATACCAGGACCAGAAGACTTGGGTTCTGGGTCTTAGCTTAACAAGCCAGGTCTTCCACGAAAGCACTGTGCTTCTCGGGACTTGGTTTCTTGGCATTGCAAATAGGTTTGTGTTTAAGCAGGCAAGGCCCCTTAGGGTGTTTTGAAGGGCAGCTCCCTTCTATTTCAGAAGGAAAAAAAAATAATCAAAGTCTTCAATGGTCATCCTATTGGCCCTATTTGATTGTGATAGTCATTAAGAGAAATAATGTACATAAATTTGACAAAGAAAAACATATGCCTAAGGTTTTATCATTATTATTCCTAACACCTATCATGGTCATTTAGACATTTCACATTGTCCCTAAGAGTTGAGAAGAATGGCGGAAATGTCTATAATACATACACCTCTGTGATTTCTATCCTTATCCTACTCTCTAGGTCTAGAGAGGGAGAGAGGGGGAGAAAGATATGTGGGACATGAACTACAGTTCTGTGGCATTATTTACAAAGAGGAGACAATTTTGAAAAATACCTTATCCCCTCGGGGGCTGTGGTCTAATCAAGATGTATAATTGCCTGCCTTATCTAAATGAATATATCATTTGAGAAACAGTAATGGGCCTCTGTGTGGCTTCAACTGCTCTACAATTCTCAATTACTATTGAGTTCTCATTTGCCATGGAGTTCAACTGTGGAAGGGTAATTATAACATTTAACAAATGTATTCCCTTTAGGGACTTGTGACAGACACAGCAGCATCCCCTTCCTCATCCGACAGAAGGCCACAGCTCTAAGGACCACTGCTATATATCTGGAAATGCACGTACCCTCTTTTCCCAAACTTGCCTTTCTCCACCCAACTCTCAACGGCTGGGAAAGATCACAGAGTGAGTACTTCCAGGAAGGGACCTGGCCATCATCCCTGCAAAACTGCGAGTGTTCTCGTGGTCTGTCAAGTTTCCTGATGAACTTCAAGAAAGATTATAGGAATAGTCCCTGATACTCAGCCAATTTATACATCTCTCCCAAGCCCTGGATGTCCCTTGTTCCCACAACCCCAACAAGGAGACTGTGAGGGCAAAGATAATATCAGAAAACACAAAGACAATCATTTGTTCTTCAGGAGTGGAGGGAAGAAGTGACTTTTCTGTGGCAGGCACTGGAGGTGACAGGACTAGCATAGGCTTCGGAGCCCAGTTGTACTTCTCTTGACCCAAACAATACAAACTCAAACAAAACCAAGATAAAAATGGACAGACATGGGAGAAAGCATCCCAAACCTTTCTTGAGCTGCTAGAGAGTGGCCAGATTCTTCATCTATCCGGGAGCACAGAACACACAGCAGAGAGGCCTGTGTGCTGGCTGTAGCAGGCACAGGCGCTAAGCTGGCACGCCCACTTGCATCTCTCCCCACCTCACGCCCAGCCTGTTGTGTTGGTCTATCAACTGCAGCTTCAGCCCAGGGTAATGTGTGACTTGCATCATTTTATCCCTGGGAGCTGGACTTTTTCATAACCCTGTGTAGTATCTCATTAAATGCTCACAGGATGAATATTAGATGCAACAAAGGGATGAGTACCACCCACCAGCTCACCACCAGCTGTGCAATCAGCTGTTTCAATGGGGACCTTAATCTGGATAGTCTTCCAATGCCATTCCCTCCCCACAAGGTCTCAGCCACTGAGGCCCCAAGGGTAGTCAGCGCTATTGGTCTTGGAACCCAATGAATTCCTTCCAGAGAAAATCGAAAGACACTCGAAGAGAAAAACAACACCACAGATGTGCCTAACACAGTGATGGCAACCGTGGGGCCACTCAGCATGCCGGCACACTGACAGAGACTATTATCTCTAAAGGCTGCCGTGGGCCCATGATGCCTGGAATGAACATTCCCTGACCACGGGCCCACCTGTGTTTCCGCTGTAGGCATCAAGTGAGCTCACTTGATGGATTGATTGTTTTATTGGGCCTTTTATTCATCTTGCCCAAAGTGATGGATGAATTCAGTGAAGTGGGAAGGAGGCATGGACAAGGGAGTTTGGAGAGGGTTCTGTCAGCTGTAGAGTGGCTGAGCCAGCATCCAGTTATTAGCTCAGAAGAAAAAAATTCTCTCTTGTCTTCACTTTCTTTTTTGTTGGAAGAATATTTTCTCCTACCCACATTAATGAAGAAAAAAAAAATAATAAAAATATGGTATGTGTGGAGGAAGGAGGAAGCATTTGAAAAGGAAGAGCATGGGGCCAGGAGTTAGTTTAAAGGAATCATGTCTGTGCTTCCCTAAATATTTTGATTAAAGCCATAGGACCTCAATCAATGCCACTGAAAGGAAATAAAAAGATGTCTGAGAACAATTTTGTTTGCTAGAAATTTCCCTCCTGTGTTCCATTATGGTGTGTGTGGGGGGTGGAGAACAAAAAGAGAGTTCTATGTGGTCCTCCTTTGATCTTTAAAAGAAAAAAGAAAGACATTAAAAAAGAAATAGAGAAATTGACACCTATCCTGTTCCCATTCTCTCCTTCACTGGTATCAATAGCACACCTGGCTCTGGAGGGATCCAGCAGCTACCAGCCCAGGTTTACCGTAAGTAAGAGCCACCAGCATTTAGAAAACATGGCTTGTGAGTACACAACAGCCCTGAAGGGTCCTCTTTTGGTCATAAGTCTTGTCACCTCCCTGGACCCCACCTAAGGCATGAGGCCACTGAAAGGCACTGGTACCTGATCAGCTCACATCAAGGTGGAAGAGCAAGGTCTGAGATGCACAGGTCCATTGAAAGGGACAGGGTGGAATGCCATCCATAGAGTATGGGTGCTGGTCCAAACCCAAAGAGGTGGCCCAAGGCAGCAGCATTCAAGGCAGACAGCACAAACACTCATTCCAGGAATGGTTGTAACCAATGCCAGTGCTCCCCGGGGAAGGTGACACCCTACACCAATGTCACATGTTTCCAACGCTTTCCAGAGCCACAGTGACAAAGTAAGTATACATTATACTTAAAAGCTGATGCCAAAGTGCAGAGATGGGGGCTGGGGGTATGTCTTCATTAATCAAACACTTGCCAGACACACAGGAAGCTCTAGGTTCAGTCCCCAACAATGCATAAAACTGGGCATGATGGTGTAAGCTGTAATCCATGCACTTAGAATGTGAAGGCATGGAGATCAGAAGTTCAAAGTCATTCTTAGTTACAAGGTGAATTTGAGGCTAGCCTGGGTTACATGACACTGGTGGACTGGTGGACTGAATGAAAGCGGCCCCGCTTTAGAGGGAGCAGCATTACTGAAGGTGTGGCCTTCCTGCAGTAGGTGTGGCCTTCTTGGAGGAAGTGTGTCATTTCAGGGTGAGCTTTGAGGTTTCAGAAGCTCAAGCCAGGCCTAGTGGTTCTCACCCTGATGCCTGTTAATCTAGATGTAGAACTTTCAGCTACCTCTCTAGCACTATGTCTGCCTACTTGCCACTGTATATTCCTGCCATGCTGATTACGGACTACAACTCTGAACTGTAAGCCAGTCCCAATTAAACATTTTCTTTTATAAGAGTTACTGTGGCCATGGTGTCTTTTTACAATAATTTATGAAATAGCTTAATATGAGCTACGCCTTTATTTCTTTAATAAAATACATAATATTAAAGTTTCTATTTTCTATGCAAATTCAGTGTAACCCCTCTCCTTACCTTCTTGCTCTATCTCTATAAAATTTGACTAGTCCCAGTACCAAAATAATAAACTAACTCTCCTTTTGTGACTGACTTACTTCATTCAGCATAATATCTTCCAGATCCATTCATGCAGCTAAAATGTTTCAGAATGTCTTTCATTTTTGAAGGCAGAATAATATTCCATTGTATGGATATACCACATTTTGCTTATTTATCCATCCATCAATGGACATGGGTTGAGTCTCCTTTTGGCTACTGTTAACAATTCTTTCTTGAACGTGAATGTATAAATATCTGTTTGAGACCATGCTTTCACTTCCTTTTAGTAAATTAGTAGATTACATGACAATTCTATACTTACTTTTTTAATAACCCCCCACATTGCTCTCATCTTAAAATTAGATTAGTTCATGCCTGTTTGACATAGTTGGTGGAGATGGTAAAAGACCCTATGAAGGTAAAGTTTGAAGAAATTTAAGTTGCCCCTAGCTAGGTATGATGTGTGCCTGGCCAGGAGTACCTAGAAAATTTCCTTTTCTGAATGCTGCCCTGACTGCAGCTGGCTGGCCACCTCACTCTGTCAGAGGTCCAAGACTGAGGAGCAACAGCTTGAGCCTGTCCACTTCATCATGCGGTGTGTGAAGAGCAGGCGGTCCCTGGGCCTGTGGAAAAGAACATTCTCACTCACTGGATGCAGTGTTTTCCTTGGCAGGGCTACCACTCAGATGTCACCTCTGAAAAGCAGCTCCATCTGTGACAAGGGTGGGGAGTGGGGGAGGATACGACAGGGAAGGGTGGGCAGCCATGGTGGGAAGAAACCATTAGCATTTCGGTTGTGACATATTTATGTTCAGACCTCATCATGTGGAGCTAATGATAGGATGTTCTGATAGACACCGCTTTCAAATAATGGGCTACAAAGAAAGAAACACGCTGCCTTTCTTTGTTCCACAAAGGCCTGGCAGCTGGTGCGTGCAGGGCCAGTCTGTGAGAGCACAGAGCATGTGATCCTGTCCTCTCCGTGATGGCGCAGTGGTGGAATGCCAACATGGAGCCATTAAGAGGCAGAGCTGCCTGGGCGCATCCCAGCTGAGGGTGTCGCTGGCATCTGGGGGTGCCAATCCTCCTGGCAGCTTATGAAGGTGATTAAAAATGACAAGGTCCCAGCATTCATTTCTGGGTTGGAAATCGGTGTAACAGTGTTAAACCTGTCTAGAAGACATGAGATTTCAAAAGGTCCGCTGAAGGTCAACCTTTCGCCCACCTTCTTGCTGAGAGCAAATGATAGAGGAACCATTCCATCTCAACAGCAGAGATATTTCTTATTAAAAATCGCCATGGGATCAAACTTAGTTGGACTGCCAGAGGAGAGCCTGAACAGCTCGTGAACTGAAGGAAGTTACTACAGTTATATGGCTTAATCCTCACTTGTTTTTATCTGTGTCTAGGAATCAGCAGAATGTCTACCTTACCAATGTGATGTTTTAAGAGCCTGGCATATATGAGCACCATGCAGGTCTCTGGGGCAGCTACTTATCTCAATGAAGGTGCCTTCTAGAGAAAGAAACATCCCTTGATGGACATTCATTCTGATGAATGTCTTTCTGCTGATGCTCCAGAAAGCTCTATATGGGCATTTCTTGACGGTCATGTATTCTCACCAAATTAGAAGGGTTAGACAAGCAAACTAGAAGTCTATTCCTATTTCTGGGCAGTTGGGTGACTTCAGTGATGAGTCAATAAAACCTCAGGGTATGCTTGTCATATGAGTGCTTTGGAGAAGGTGTTCTTCTTGGAATTTCTATGACCTGAGGTCACACAGTCCCTGGATTTCCCTATGGGTGTTTGGAGGAGGGGTGGAGACATGGTGACTGTGGTTGAGATAGAAATTGAATAACTGGGTAACAGGCTCACTTCTGTCTTGAAAAAGCCATCCCCCTCACCGCTCAGGATTCATTTTCTTCAATTCTAAAAGAAAAAGGGCTACAAATACACATTGATTAAGTATATGGTTCAGCCAAGAACTCCATCTAATAGATAGAAAAACCAGGACCAGAGTGCTTTGTAGATCTGGCAGAGGATATATGTGGGCTTCCAGATACCCTCGCAATCTCTGGAAACCCTTGACTCCCACAAGGGTCCCCTATCAGATACCTGCATAACAGATATTTACATTACTATCTGTATCAGTAGCAAAATTACAATTATGAAGTAGCAACCAAATAACTTTATGGTTGGGAGGGGTCACCACAACATGAAGCTCTACATTAAAGGGCTGCAGCATTAGGAGAGACCCACTCCTGTACAGTGTCTGGTAAAGGTTCCAAGATCTGTGCTCCATTCCACATGCCACCTAGCAAGACACAGGGCCCTGTGGCTTGCCACCTCCTAAGATATGAAAAGAGAATGAAAAAAAAGAACAACCTTTCTTTGGCCCACTTCTTAGATTGGTACTGTCTAGGAAATCAAGAGTAGCTATCCAAGAAAAATGAATGGCTGAGGTTCCAGCAAGGTTCTGGCTGTAACCCACCTTGAAAAAATTAACTAGAAGATTCTTAAATTCTGCAAATGGGATATAATGGGATGAATTTTTAAAATGGCAAGAAAGGCAGCTATGAGCTGCCCTAGAAATGGAACTCTTGATAAATGTGACCATGAGCCATGACTCAGTGTGCTGGTTATTACTTACTTTTTTTGTTTTGTTTTTTTTTTTTTTTTTGTCAAGTTGACACCCTCTAAAGTCAACTGAGAAGGAACCTCTATTGATAAAATACCCCCATCGGACTGGCCTGTAGCCAAGCTGGTGGGGTATATTCTTGGTTGATGATTGATGTAGAAGGGCTTAGCCCACTGTGGGCAAGTGATATCCCTTGCCAGGCAATAGGAAAGCAAACTGAGCAAGGCAAAGCAAGCAGCCCAATAAACAGCATTCTTTCCCAGCCTCTGATTCAGTTCATGCCTCCAGGTTCCTATCTAGGGTTTGGGCCCTGACTTCCCTTCATGATGGAGTAACCTGAAACTTCCTGCCCCAAGTTACTTTTGGTTATGTTGTTTATTACAGCAATAGAAAACAAACTAAGACAGTCAAATGATGTACATTTGACTGCTGAGACACATGACGGTACAGAGGAGGTGTATTCAAGGGGACACACACTGGGGTCCTGCTGAGTAAGAAGGAAGGAGTGAACCAAGAAAGATAGGATGTCCAAGAGCCAGTCTCTGTCTGGACCTGAGTCCTGCCACAGTTATCAGGTAGAGTGATGAGAGCCAGGAGGCTCAAGTGGCTCACTCAGCTCTTCCACTGGGAACAACAGAACCACCATTCTTCACCAAGCTTGCTGTCTATGCTCTCCTTTCTGCTCAGACTGCAGGCCCGAGGGACAGCAGAGATCATTAAAGGGTAGGGCAAGGAGTTTTCTATAACAACATTAGAAACATTAAGGTAGAGTCAGGGCATAGAAAGAGGAAATGGGCTTCCCAGTGGGTTCTGACCTGAACCACAATAAGTGCCCACAGTGTGATCCACGGTCAGGGGCAGTGTGGATTCCATGAGGAGAAAGAGTGGAGAGACCTTATTTGGCAGTACAATGATGCATGTTTGAGTATTTTGTTCTGGTTAGCCTTTTTTCCCTTTTAAGTTAACATGCAAAAAGGATTTGATCAACTCTTAAGATCTAGTGAAAAAGAAAAGCAGCGTCGAGGAGACAGGATGTCCTAGGGAAAGGGGGAGGAGAAAGAAGGAAGCCTCTGGAGGCACACAGCCCCTCCCCCCCTCCTCCCCACACTCCGCCACCCCCCACCCTCCTGCCCTGCCCCTCCCTGCCACAGCCTGTCAGGCATCCAGAAGAGCAGATGTCCAAGTGCCAGCCCAGATGCTGCTCTGCAGAGTAGAGGAGGAGCCATAGCCCTGCCCTCGTCTACTGCCCCTGTTCTGACATGTGGGAAAGTGTGCAGGACTGGGCTCTGAGCACCTGACAGACTCACAGACCCCTGACTCTGCCCTCACTGTGCCCATCTCAGCTGCTGACTAAGCAAGCCATAGCCTGGGAGAACTGACAAGTGCTTGTCTTCAGAGTTCTGATGACACACCCTCCAAACTGTGTGGCTGCCAGAATGAAACTGTGGTGTCAGCCACAAGGCATGTGGAGACATTAGATTTCCAGGGATAGCCCTGGGAATCAAATTCAGATCTGGCCTTGCATTTACCTCATGTGTAGTCTCGAGTATTAGGTATTCGGGACCACATGAAGGACTTCGCCTGCTGCACTGCTTCCCACACCCCTGCTCTTGATCCTGCTGCATACCGCTTCTTGCCTGGGTCTGTCTACCTGCTCCAGTTTGCCTGGCCTGTCTGCATAGAACCCGGAGTCTCTCCCAGCTTGAGAGGAAAGGATCCACAGTCCCTCTGCCAGTCGACCAAGACAGCTCCTTTCAACTCTTGTCTTACCCTCTGGCAAAATCAGCAGCAAAGACAACACTGAGCCCAGTGGCCTAAGCCCTTGCTTTGATTCTCAGGCCCCAAGAGCCACCCAGGCGCCAGCAACCTGCTGAGACACATCAGCAGACCCCTTGCTGATATCATAAGCATATTTTCCCTTCTCAGCAAATTGACAGGACATGGCTTCCTGGAGACAAAGATGAAGTGAGCAGAGAGCTCCCCAGGCCTGGTGAGAACAGAGAGAGAGTGGGAGCAGGGTCGATGGCTTCTGTTATCTGGTCACAAACCTGAAGAGCCTTCCAAGGGGGCAGGATAATGATTGTACTGGCTCTGCTAATGGAGGAAGACAGGAGGCTGTGTGAAAGACAAGGAGAGTTCTCATGGGTATCTATATACACAGAAGAGAGGCACGTATGGTCAGTGTTGACAGGAAAATGTCCTGCTGAAGCCTCAGCCAGCAGGCAGGCATTTTTGTGACTGCTTGGAAACCATCACTGCTGATAACAAGTTCATCAAAGAAAAGTGTGCTTTTATAGGTGTTCTGGAAAGAAGTGATATTGTTGCCTAATATGGCCAGTACAGGCATCCGAGCAGTAGGTACTGTTTAAACAAGTGGCATGCTTTGTGGCTCCATAGAGCAAGCAGGAGCCTTGGCCTTTTTATAAGAGAACCAAGCAAGTAAGGCTGAAGTGGTGGGGTAAGGATGGTTGCTCTCCCTCCCAATCCTATCCCAGATTGTAAAGTGAAATGTAGGAGACCCAGGTATAATCTTCTCAGGCCTATCTTTCCTAGGTAGGTTCCTTGGCATGAGAGACTATGGCCTGAGGTTAGAAAGTAGAAGACAGCAGCCTGCTGGGGTGATAAGGGAACCTTAGAAACAGAGTTAGGTGATTTCTTAGGTGGGATGTGGCCTTTCAAAGCATTGGTGACTCTCCTTGACCTTGTGTATAATTTTTTAAATTAATTAATTGATTTATTCATTTTATTTTTTATTTTTATTTTTTCATTTTAAGTGTGTGTGTATGTGTGTGTGTATGGAGTTTTTCTGGCCTTTTCCCCCTAAGCGATTGTGTAACAGCTATTTATATAGATGGCATTTATTTTGTATCAGGGAGTGCAAACAATGCAGACATGCAGAAGGGTGTGCACAGGGCAGGTTCAAATACTATGCTGTTTTATATAAAGGAGCTGAGCATCTGTGGGGACTTGATATCTCAGGAGATCCTGGATCTAATCCTGAGCTACTAAGAATGCTCACCTTTAGTGATATCAGCCCTCCTGGATTCAGAGGGTATGGTTTGCCTGTTTTTATTCATCTCATATCATTAACATAGGTAAACAGAAATAAAATGCCCATGTGTAGCAAACTAACTTGGAGGAGCTGTGAGCAGCTGCTTTCTGATTTCTGTTGACTCATCCTTTCCCATCCCCAGCCCTGCCCCCATACTAGTTATTGATGGGTGTGACTGAGCTACGACATGCCTTCCTTTAGGCAGCACTATATTTCTTGAAAGGGCACAACACATTCCAAGAGTTGACAACCTACTTTTGTCTCCAAGGCTTCCCAGTGAGGGTGTATGAAGTGACCTTCATGCATGCCATGCGTGAGAACTGGTACCCATGTGATTATTTGCTCCAAATCATGACCCCACCGGTGGGCTGTGGCAAGCCAGGATGAAAAGAGTGGACCGGAAGTTTCAGAATAGGCGAGTGGGTAAGATGACCATGCGTCCAGGGTCAGCGGTAGACTGAAGGTGCGTGTGGTAAACAGCCTCAACATCAACACTTCTCTGTCGTTTAGGGTCTTACAGCTCTCCCTGCATCTCACAGACAATAAATGGGTCCTGGACAATTCCTCAATGGGACCTCAGAATCTCTCTAATGTAAGAGCACATGCTGAACAGAGCTCACAAGGAAAGCTCTAGGCGGCTTTACCCTGCTCTCAGAATCTCAGGGATACTTGGAGGTAGGAGGCCACTCAGGAGAGAGTGTAGAGAAGGTACAAGAGCAAGAGATTGTCACCCTAATACCTAGCAGGAAGGAACTAAATCAGTGGTCCCAGGGACAAGACAACCCTCATCGTGCCCTATGGTAGGATTACTAACCTCTTCCCATTCACTCACAGAGAGTCTTAGCCATCCCCTGATCCTGAAGAGGATCTGGTTCCATGCAAACAAACTGAGATATAACCTCAGAAAAACCTGGAAGGGAAGTTTAGATAGATATGAAAATTATTATTGGGCCTTCTAGTGCCAAAGTTATGAACTTTTGATGAACATTCTGTGCTCTGGTTATTGATCATTGGTTGTCATCTCTGGATGAATACTTGGTTCTAGTCCCAGCCTGGATTTTATCATTCACTTCATTCCCCATGGTCCCTACTACCATGCTCATGATGTTTCAGAAAAACCTTATGCCACATAGCATGCTACAACAGAAATATATTTCTGTTCAGCATGATACTGAACAGAAATATAGTTTCTGCCAGCAGAGAGCTTAAATTTCCCAATCCTGCAGGAGTAGAAAGATTGGCTGAAGCCAAGCTAGAGATGACAACATTGAGTAGTCCACTGCTTTGATTTTTAGAGCTCCCTGGAGCCAAGCGCAGCACATCAATCCTGCACAGTGTAGTTGGTGGCTTGAATAGGAATGTCCCCCATAGGCCCATATATTCAAATGGTTGGTCCACAGTTGGTAAAATTACTTGAGAAGGTTTAGGAAGTGTGGCCTTGTTGAAGGCTGTGTTGCCTTGTTGGAGGAGGTGTGTCACTGGGAGTGGGCTTGGTGTTTCAAAAGTCCATGCCATTTCCATTTTCTTTCTCTCCTCTCCTCTCTTTCCATCTTACTTCCCCTCTTTCTCCCTTCCTCCCCTCTCTCCCTGCCTTTTACCTTTGGTTGAGGATGTAAAACTCTCAGCTACCACTCCAACACCATGCCTGCCTACCCACCGACTGCCATACTTCCTACTACACTGGTTATGAGCTCACTCTCTGAAACTGTAAGCAAACCCCACTTAAATACTTTCTTTTATCAGTTAATCATGGTGTCTCTTCACAGCAATAGAAAAGTTAACTAAGACTCCAAGCATTACTTATTCATTGCGGGCACTTAGGTTTTCCTCAGGATTGGTGGATTTTGATCCTCTGGTGTGGAAGGATGGACCCAGAGAAGGTATCTTCTCTTTTTGGCATCATATTAGCAACTGAAGCGAGGTTTTATGCTGAAAGGGGTATACCTAAGCCAACCAGTGTGCCCACTTTATGATTTGATGCCTCCTGTGGCAGGGCATCTGTTTACCCTGTCACTATTTTAACCTTGGAAGCCCTAACGTTGAATTGGAAATGTGGTTTTTAGAACGAAACCACAGAGGTTAAATTCAGCACCAGGCAAGTACCTGGCATGCAAGGGTCACTGGATAAGCATCTGGTGAATGAAATCAGGCTTGGCATACACTGTGTGATGTTGTTCAGTCCCTAAAAGCTTCAAATTTCTCACCTATAAATGGAAAGAGCTGGGAGGTTTGAAGAAGATAAGCTTTATCTGTGAGCTCAGGAGAGGGTCTGGCATAGAGGCCCAGAAGTGCTACAGAAATTGTTGTTTCTGAAGCATTGACTAGCAAAATAATAAAATGCTTTTGTGTGATGCCAATGATGCAATGTTGAGCACTTTCTAAGGATTAACCATCCATTATCCCTGTTAATCTTCAAAATATGGTGTGGTTGGTAAATGCCATCATCACCACCCTACTCTCACACTTGACACAGGCAAGAGTACTGAGTTTTTAAATTGTTAAGAGCACAGTGTGGCCAGGCAACAGAAGGAAAAGAGAATCTGCAAGCCAGTCAATCTAGCCTGATTCTCCATGAGTATCTGGCTAAGTTCATCTCCAGCCATAGTGCAGAGATTCCAGGACAACGCACTGCAGTTGCCCAGGGATTCACCCAGACCAGTTTTGAAATGTTTTCTGCAAGGCTCAGACAAACCCAGAAGGAAGCAAGGAAACTGTGTATCTGGTACCTCCCATACACAGTGCTATGGTCAGGCGGGGTCTCCCCAGTTTTAGATATGCTTCAAGTGTTTTTGAGATAACCAGACAGCAACACAAGAGGCCTGTATTGGGCATGTCTGGTCACAGGTTCCTCTTGGTACAAAAGACACAGATATACCTATTTGTCTGATCTGCTTTTTTCCCCTCTTGGAAATCCAGATCACACAACTGTAAGAGAGCTCACACACCTTTTGAAGTCACTGTGTTCAGACATTAAAACGCATGTATTCTAGGCCACTGGGCCTTCATTAGAGGGGAAAAGCTGTTGGACAGTTTGGCTACTAACTGCTTTTTGGCAATTTTTTTAGCCAAATAATGAGGCACCCATCGAAATGGAGACATGCAGCAGCAGCAACAAAAGGAAGGACTCTGGGAAAATGGAAAGTTTCATCCAAGATAAGAAAGCCACACAGCTCTTATTAGGCTTTTTGTTCTGTCAAGGAGGTCCCCTGGCTTCAATAAAATCTCATTTTCCCTGTAAATTCTCCCGTGTGGTAGGGGGCCAGGGTTTAATGGGGATAGAAGAGATGATTCTAACCTGAGGCTCAGGTGGCAGGGGCTTGTCCTACAGCTCAACAGCTGGGATTGATCGCAGAGCTGCTTGCCCAGCACCATGCAGTCACTGCACATCAGAGAACAATCATGAGACATTCCAGGCTGGACTGGGCCAAACGAAGATAGCAGCTTGGCTCCTGTTCATTCCAAAGCTGAGAAGCAAGCTCATCATGGTCTTCATTAAAAGTGGACACAAGGAATAACTGATGAGTTTCAACATGTGATTTATTAGGGGACATCTGCATTTGAAAGCCTCGGAGCCTTTAATCCATGCCTAACTCCTTAAGGTTCACATTAGCACCCAGCCATTGTGTTCATTAGGAGCTGCTGATTTTGATGAATTCATCTCTTCTGTAACATGCAATCCTATCTGGGGGGTCTCACTCTCAGTTCTGAGGGGATGATCCACTGAGCCTTAATATTCCATGACAGGCATCTTCTCAAAACAAGGGATGGTGTCAAAAGAAGCTGCTGATAGATGCCAATTCTGAGCCAGTGAGAGCTGGAGGGAAGTTAAGGGTTAGCAGCTGATAATTAGAAGTCACTGGTGGGTATCAGAATGCATCCATCAGAAATCTGTAAAGATAAACACACCCATAGCCATCGTCAATTGCGGAAACTGATGTTGGTGCTGGGTTCTTCCTCCACTATTGCCAAGGGAGCATTACTTGCTAAACCCTTGAATTCTAAACTAGCTTCTAGCTATTCTACACTCCATACATACTAGCTATGCTTCCAAGACAAATAGTATGACTGCTGTGATAAGACTGTGTGAAGTCCTTGCATCAACATAGAACACATAGTGTTTGTTTGTTTGTTTGTTTGTTTGTTTGTTTAATCTGGCAATGCAGAGAGGTACTTACTCCTAAATCCACCAAAGGAGATATGTAGAGAAAAACTATAATTTAGGTAGTAGGCAGTCATCACAACCATCTTTTCTGCCTTGAAACAAGGTTCATGTCCGTTTTCAGAGGAGCAAGGAAAAGTAGGAGTGGGAGAGAGATTTTGATAGCAAGTTTATATGTGGGGGAGAAAAGCCCAGAAAAGAAAAGATTGTCTCACTGTCCATTCCAGGTTGTCACAAGCCCTCTAATATAGGACATCACTGTTCCACATTCCTGCAGGGGCGAGAGCACCTGGTCAGATAGAGACTCAAAGTGGGGGAGAGGGCTTTCTTAGGACTCATGTGACAGGTGTGCTCTCATCTTTCATGTCATTGCCTTGCCTTTATTTCCACATTCTCCAGAGGTCCCAATCACCCTCAGCTCCACTCTTGGAAGTATTTCAAACGGTGTGGTGAAATTCACAGAGATAATATCTTGGGATCCAGAAATCTGTGTCCCTCCTGAAGTAGAAAAGTCTCTGGACACAGAAGGAAAATGCCATTAAGACAATGCTCTTTGGCACTTCACTGAATTCATGAAAACAAACAAACACACAACAAAACACCATAATCCCCACTTCCTTTAACTTAGGATTTCTGGGCTTTAGGAGCTTATACACAAAGCTTTTTGTTCATCATTTTTAGCATGATGGTCAATAACTCACACCAGATATGCTGCATGTTATCAAGCGGGCTGTGTGTTAAGTGACTTTGATCCACTGAAGGCTAAGGTAAGTGCTCTGAGTATGTTTAAGTGGCTAGGCTAAGTTGATAGATTAGTTATAATGGATGCATTTTGAGACGTGTAGTCTGTTCAAACAATGGGTTTGTCAAGACATAACACCAGAAGCTGAGGAGTAGCTGTACCATGTGCACAGTTAGTACATGGCACTGAGAGCTCCAAGACAAACGTGGCTGCCTAATACAGAATCCAGTAAGAATGGCAGACACTGGATTGTGGACATGTGTGAAAGCCCAGCAGGCAAAGAAGGATTTGGTCTGCTCAGGAATGAGAAGAAAAGATGGAATAGATCTGTAGCTCTTAACCTTCTTAATGCTGAGACCCTTTAAGACAATTCCTCATGTTGTGGTGACGCCCAACTATAAATTATTTTGTTGCTACTTCATAACTCTAATTTTGTTTCTCTTATGAATTGCAATGTAAATATCTAATAAGCAGGGTGCCTGGTATAAGACCACTGTGATAGGGTTGTTCAGCCTCTAAAGTGGTCACAACCCATGGATTGAGAACATCTGGAAGAGATCAAAGACAGCTTCACATGGGAGGTGATATCTGAATTGAGGAGGAGCTGCCATCTTGGGCAAGAGGCTGTGTAAAGATGCTGTGGACAGAGGATGAGCCGTGATCGGTTAGGAAGGTAGGATCGGCACTATGCCCTGGGTAAACAGAGCACAGTTTAGAGTTGGTAAAGTGTAGATGTGAGTGAAGGTGAGCATATGTAGGATTTAGAAAGAAAACAGCTAATGAAATTAAGGAAATTATGAGCAGTTCTTCCTTCCAGTCCTTCCAGTTCGTGGAATCCTTCATAAGATAAAAAAGGAGCGAACAGGGCTGGCAAGATGGTCTATCAGGTAGATAAATAGTGCCAAGGAGGACGGCCTAAGGATGTCGCCAGGACCCACAAAATAGAAGGAATGTAATTTTCCTCTGACCTCCACATAAGTTCCATGACATATTTGCATACACATGCACAAACATGCATAAAAATAATTACTAAAGTTATGCAATAATTTTTTTCTAAAGAGGGTAAACAGTGGGGTGTGAACCTCAGCTCTATGGGTGTGATCTCAGACAATGCCTGGGCAACACAGAGCCTTAGCTTCCAACCCACAAAACAAAGAAGAGCACCCCACAGTGCCTGACACACAGTCTGCTGTGCAGGTGAAATGTGGGCAGGGCTATACCAGCAAAGCATTGCTGGTCTGAAAATTGAAGAAAGTGAAAGACACAGAAAGGTGTTATCCATCACAGGCAGGTGTGCTGGAATAGGCCCCAGGGCTAGGCAAACCTGGGTAAAGAATCTGTGGATTCTCATATGCTAAAAGAGATTGTCCATACTTCATGTTGCCCCAACCAAGGACATGGGAAGGGAGTATGCTCTTCTCTGCATTCACTGCCTTCCATGCAGGGGCTTGATGCTAAATAAAGCGCAGTTCCCACTGCTTCCCAAGTACATAGCTGTTCCTTCTCAGCCATACTCTGCTCAGATTTCCCAAATACTTTCCCTTGAAGGGAAAGTATTTTTGAGGGTCCTTCACACTTCAAAAACAAACCGACAACGTCAGACAAGGCCCTTACAGCAAGAAATAACAAGGAAAATGAATTCTCTTGTTAAACTTCTGCTACCAGAAACAGTTGCTCCACGATAACCATTTCTTGTGGGCTGATCAACCAACCACTGGTGAGGCAGAAGAGACACCTCAGTCCGCCAACAGCTCCATCCTGCAAGGGAGTCAGCACCTATCACCTCTAATTCCATCCACTCAGTCCTTCCTGCAGCTTTGGTCAAGATTTGGAAAAAAAAAAATACTCGCAAGACTGTTCTAGAAAGAACACAGGCTGAGGATAAGCTGAGCTAGCCTCCCTGCCTGAGGCTTCCACGTGCTTGCCTGTGTCTCTCTGTCCTGCCACGTTCCCCTTTGTGGAGGCAGTCCAATTGCCTCCGTGCGAATAGTGGGAAGCACTGCGGCTGCCTCTGGCAATGCTTGTTTATGAAAGTTCTCTTGCCTGCATTGCTCTCTCTTCATCAAACATGAATGCTAGCAAAAACTTCTCTGCAAGTCTCATGAATTTTGTAAAAAACAAAACACAGGAGGAAAAACCTACACTATATTCCCCAGATATTCTCTATGAGACAATTATGATATCTCTCTCTCTTACCCTCTCTCCTTCATTTTTAGAAAATGCTATTGAATATGAAATATTTGTGCTATAAGATAGCTTACTATCCTTGCTTACTCAGACAAGCCAGAAAAGAACCAGATTCCCAAATAAAATTGCTTCACATGATGTCAATCCTGAGGATTAGTTTTCTGAGCTGAATGACCCTTGCTTCAGGCCCATAGACTCTTAGAGAATGGTACAGGCAGAAGGTGTTCTCAGTTTAAGATCAGGGCTTCCCCAAGCCAGGCTTGAAGGGGGAATGAAGGAAAAGGAGGATGAAAGAGTGGGGAAACCACTCCCTTTGACAGGCTGGAAAACTGAGGCACAGAGGTAGTGATGTAGCATGGTGAGTAGAATGCCTACCTAGCACACACAATGCACTTTGTTATATCACCAGCATCCTGATCCTCATTTCATCATATGTGCACATGGCACAGCAAGTTCAAGGCTAGTCTGAGATATATGAGACTATGCCACAAAACCAACCAACCAACCAACCAATCAACCAACCAATCAATCATCGGTTTATTTCTCATTGGCAAAAGAAAGTTGAAGTGATTAACTCAATTTCACTAGGAGGCACCCAGAGATGAACAGTCTCAAGGCTGCAGTTTAGCCTCTTGTCTCCCCCTGTATCCAGTGTCTGCAGCATCAGCCTCTCCCCCTCCTGACACCCACCAAGGGCTCTGCCTCCTCGGCTCTCTGCTATCTATCAGTGAAGACCCTTTGATTTCCTAGCTGCCCTTGTGGCCAGCAGTGCATTGCACAGCCATTCTGCTTTCTACTTGAGAAGCACTTTGCTCTCCAGGAGCCATCTGTGGACGCTGGCATTGGTGATTGGAGTGGGAGATGCCTGGGGCTGAGTGGAGCAAAGAAAAGAGATGATGTCTTCACAGGAAAATGGTTTCCCACAACACAACAAGGCGGTCTTGGATGGAACAAAAGAAAAACAGATCACCTGGGCGGTGTAAAGGGCCATTGGATATGGAGAGCAGGAGGCCCAGGCTGTGGTGTGAGAATGGCCTTCGGGGCCTTCGGAATAATTCTCCCACTTGTACTAACAGGGTGCTCTTCTCTGGATATCAGAAAACAGGGAATATGCAGGATCTTGAAGACTCAACCATCATGCGCTCTGGTGAAAGCTCTCTTTAGGTTTCCCAATTATTATGTTTCTATAAGAGACATCTGTTAGACTCGGTGGTCCTGGCAGTGCCTGAAAGGGGTATTAACTGTTACAGGCTCAGTGCCTCCTAGAGTGGAAGTGGTTTTTCTCCTCCTGTGCCATGGAGCTGGTGTTCTGAAGCCACAAAACTTGTTATTGTTGCTATTTGATAATTGGGGTGTCCTGTGGAGCAGAATGGTGAAGTTTAATGCAAGGCTCTACCTCCTATCTCCCCTGCCACGTGGCTGGACAGAGTGCTCTGAGAAATTAGAGTTACTTGTTATTGTTAACTCCTCCCAAATAGGGAGTGTGAGTGTAGAGGGGTGTGAGGCAAGCTGTGTGTTCGGCTCTTCCTTTACCGCCACATAACTTCTGTGGACTCTGCCTAGTGCTGTTTCGCAAGCAACATTCTTGCATCTGTCCATCCTCCAACAAACTCAGCCATTCTAAGAAATTTCATGGAGAATAGCCAAGGTAAATATTAACTTGGGCTAACCTCTCAGAAATTTTGTGCATAAAACAATGTTGAGCTGGACGTAGTGGCTCACCCCCCCCATGATTGCATCACTTGGGAAACTGAGGCATGAAGATTGCCATGAGTTCGAGTATAGCCTGAGCTACAAAATGTGACTTTGTCATAAAAATGCAAAATAAAATGGTGTTTAAATAAGGGAAATGAGGACTTACATGATAGATACATCCTTGCCACTTCTGATAGTGTTTGAACCACTGAAGTTCGGAATTCTGTTCATAACAGCATTACTTGTTGAGATTTAGTTTACTTTAAAGTAACACAATCTTGAAATGGGCACCTATCCTCTTGTCTAAAAGTCCTTTCTTGTTTTTAACAGATATCCACACCATTTGGTGCCAAGTTCTCTGACTGGAGCTTCCAGAAATATGGGCTGCAGGGGAGCTACAGCTTGGTTGACATATCCTGGCTTTTATAAAACCCCAAAAGGGAAGGATGAAATGTAGACAGTGTCCCAAAGCCTTGTTTTAAAAGTGCTACTCTAGGATATGTGGCTCTTTCTTCTGGTATCCCCCAACCTTCTGCAGACTCTTATGCTCTGTAGAAGGCTTTGCTCTGAGGGCTTAGTTCTCTGCCATTTGAGGTGTTCTTAGAGACACCTCCTTCTCTCAGCTGTGGGATCTCTGCGAACAGAGGCTGTGTATCTACTGTGATAAACACACAGCAACAAGTTTGGTGAGCATCAGTCAACTCAAGCTTTCTGAAAGGAAAGAACCAACTTATAACAAAGACCCAATTTTGCCCAAGGTCACAATCCACCAGTGACAAAACAATAGAAAAGCTCAGGTTTCCAGAAGCCTGGGATGTAGTTCATCCAGTGACAGCTGATTTCTTAAGCAAGGAAAGACAGTAGCTATATGATTAGCTTTCTTAGTCTCTACACTATCCCCGGCTCTCAAGACCTTTGGGGGTAACGACCAGGTATTTAATAGACTCTGATGTTTACTATTGACTGACATAATTTTGGACCCAGCCACCACCCTCTTGGCCTCCCTGCCCTCAAACTCCAAGGCAAGGTTCATTGGAAAGAAGCCACTGAAACCGGCCCCAGATGGGATTCTAGGAGTAAAAGCAGGCCATTCTCTTGGGACTTCTGAGAACTACAGATAACTTTTTTAATGAACCAAAATACCAAAGAAAAAAAAAAACCTCCTGACAGTTGTTATCCATTGCCCAACTCCCCATGGAGAGGTGCCTGTGGAATTTGCAGTGCTATGGTCATGTGTGAAGGGCAGCGCCAGGCCCCATGGTGATAACGAGGAGGCGTATTTATCTAGCATGCCTCCCCCAGAGAGCTAGGGTTTTTTCTCTATTGCAATAGCAAGGTCCTCTTGGTTCAATCCCTGATGCCTACCACAGAAGGGCGGTATCAGAGAAACTGCCCAGAGGTAACGATCCACAGAGGGGCCAGATAAGATGTGGTCCTACACATTCTGGGCTGAGGCTCAAGTATGGACAGCTGTCAGCTTCAAAAGGTTTCATAATCCTGATTTTAAACAACCTGGTTTCATTCCAGAAACCCATGAATAGACAGTATTCCACCCTGGGAAGGTAGACAGGGAGAAATGGGAAGTCACACACACACACACACACACACACACACACACACACACACACACACAATTTTCCCATCATGTGTTTGTGTATGTATGTGTACCACTCAGATTATGTGCAGTTTTGACACTGGGTCTAACTCATTAGCCCAAACTGGAACTCACAATGTAACGCAGGCCACCCTCAAACTCAAGGTGATCTTCCTGCCTCAGCCTCTGGACTACTGGAAGAACATGCATGAGCCACCCTGCCCAGCTAGAATTCTTGAATGGGTATGTTTAACCAAGTCTCCAGGTGATACTAAAGTTGCTGGCTCAGGAGCTATGCCTTAGGGGGAATGGCTTTGGTTCTACCCCAGTGAATAAGGGAGTTACTAGGCAGAACTTCCCACTGCCAAGGCTAAGGGCTAGGCAGGAGACTGAGTCATAAGGAGAGTTGAAGAAACCTAAGTCTAAGTCAAAGACTTATGTTTCCAAGATGGATCCAAATCCTCTTTGCAACAAAGTAACTTTATCTGCCACACCCTATGCTTGTTATCACTTTTCACACAGGCCTTGGAGTAACTGCTATATTCCAAGCATGTGCTGGGCATGTCACCTGCAATGGCAGGTTCCAACTAAGGGCTGGATTGTTTGGCTTTTATCCTTGTTATTGATGGAAAAACAGAGACTCAGAGAGTCCTGCAAAGTCTCAGCCTGACACGGGGAGATTAAGGCAGAAACCAAAGTCATATCTAGTCTTGTTCAAATCTTACTCCTTCAAGAAGACAGATGGTGGGGAGAAATGCTATATACCCTAACATGTTCCTCAGACAGTAACTCGAGACAATGTCCCCAAAGTTGAAAAAAGAATTTAAGATGTTCCAAAATGCAATCTCAAAGTCAAATGTATTTGGATCACTCAAATGCAAGCAAAGAATCTATTGTGAGAAGAATAGCAGGGTTCAAGTGACCTGATCAGGGAAATGGGGGAGGGAGCTTTTGTGAAGGAGGGAGAGGGAAGTAAATACAGAAGAAGGGAGGAGGATAAAATAACAGAATGTCTGAAGACAGTCATTCATGTAAGTCAGTGTATAAACACACACAGTATGATTACATGTATATGTTTGTGTATGTTTCAAAAGTCCTCTCCAGCTATGATGAATATATTATATGCACTATATTTTTATAAATATATACGTACATATTTTTATAATATATAAATATACAAAATGCTTCCATCTGACAATGCTCCACCCAAGAGTCACAGACTAACAAAAACACTGACACTGAGCATGAGAAGACCTCTTTTGCGTTGTTGGTCAGGGTTATCAAAGAGACTCCCAAAATGCTGTAGGTTATGCTATTGCCCTTAGTTGATACACAGAGGTGGAAAGTAAGCCCCTATTGTTGAAGATACCATGCACCCTGGACACAAGGCCCAGTGGACTCAAGCTGGATCTGACCTGAAAGCCTACTTCCTAAGGACTAGCTTTCATGGTACCAGAAGCCATTGTGCAAGCTTCCAAAGAAAAAAAGCAACCAATAGTCTTAACCAGCTATGATGACTATGAATTACAACAATGACCAGAATGGCATGATAACCCTAAGGTTACAATAGTGACAGACATATCTTGGCAGTAACCCACACCTCTCTAATTGTACATAAGTCCTACTTAACAAGAAGAAAATAATTCCTGGTGCTGGAAACCTAGCCAGCTACTGGAGCTAGTGTAGTCACTGATCTTGAAGAAGACCCTGTAACTTCTACTTTATTGAAACAGCATAATTCCTAACTGCATTCTAAGTACTTATCCTTATGCCCACAGATAAGTGTAGTCCTCCCCATTCATCATTCTCTTTGTTACAGATGGACAGCATTGCAGAGAGCCACAGTGATTACAATGCAGAATGATGGAGCACAGTCCCAACGGTACACCTACAACACAACTCCTGCACCTAAGGCTCAGAGATCATTGTGGAAGACAGGACAGAAAGGCTGTAAGAGCCGGGGAAAAGGGAGATTTGCTGTGAGGTTTTTGTCTTCTAGATAAGTCAGAAGCTACAATCTTGAAGTTTCACCAACATGGCTGCCTAAACAAGACCTGAACAAAGATGACACCAATGGACTTGCTAACAGAGATTGGGGAAAATTCAGAAGACCCCAAAGACTAAGAATGACAGGCAACTAAGGAATGCTGAGATCGGAAGAAACTGTCTTCTCCAGGGAAGAGCATGCCAAATTGTTAGCCAATACCAAATGGTAAGCCCATGTGCGTGTGTGTGTGTATACATACATATATATATATATATATATATATATATATATATATATATATATATAT